>NC_090249.1:59339942-59489903 GCF_037325665.1 Littorina saxatilis | reverse complement strand
CCCCCGGCACCCACACACCCGTCTCTTCACCCGCTGCACTGGTAGTTGGTGAGCTCGTTCCTTTTACTAGTTTGAACGTATTTTTCAGTAGCTACTAGAAAATTTTCGGCCACGTGTGGTCACGTATTTTTTGGTAGCCATTTTGGAATTTGGTCGCCATTTTGTTCGTCAGCATGTCTGACGGGGATAAAAAGCGCGGCAAGGCTGATGTGAAGGGAAAAGTTAAACCTAAGTCTTCCTCTTCTGTCCCTAAGCCTATTTTGGTTGTTGTTTCCGACGCGGCTAACAATACTGTGTTGACGGTTCCGATTTCTGCCCCGAATGACCAGTCGGTTGCTGGGCAGTCTAATCAACCTACATGTACCGTTACTTCTCGCTCGCCTTCTCTGCCGCTTGCAGATTCGGCCTCTCTGGTTTCCTCGTTGCTTTCTTCGCTGGTGCTCGAGCTTCGCACGTTGGTGAGAGAAGAGATGGTGCGTTCTAAGCCTTCGACTTCCGTTGGTCCGTCGTTGGCTTCCTTCCCGCTTCCGGCTGTGACGCTGTCCTTGACGGGGGTTGTTACTTCTGCGTCTTCTACCGCTGTGGTTGGCGACTCAAGTAAGTCGGGCTGGTCCGTAGGTCCTCGTGAGACCGCTGGACGCTCCCTGCTGGGAGACAGCCTTTTTCGGCGGGTTCACGACCCGCAAACCCCTGTTCATTCTCACTTTGGCTTCGCGGAAGACCATCGTGTTCATGAGCAATGGCGGCATTTGGTTCAGGCTTCGCCGCTTCCGGCACTCGCCGGAAGCGTAGGTCCTCCGACGTACGCACCCGCTGGGGTCGTTTCCGGAGTTGACCAGCCAGTTCCGTCTGCTGCGCTTCCGGCACTCGCCGGAAGCATAGGTCCCCCGATGTACGCACCCGCTGGGGTCGTTTCCGGGGTCGACCGGACGTGGCCCTCCGGGCATTCGGCCTTCCGGCCGCCGTCCTCAGTGTCTGCGCTTCCGCTTTTCGCGGTCGCGTCTGATACTTTTCCGGCTCAGTCCGGATCTACTGCTCCTTCCGCTTCCGCTTCCTCTCGGGTGGCGGTCGCGGGGGGGCAGCACCAGCCCTTTGGGCAGGTGTTGTCTCAGCCCTGGCCGGGGCAGTCAGCGCTTCCCTCTTCGGTTGCGGCTTCGACTGCGGTTCCGGTTCCGGCGGCTGCGGGCATGCCGTCCTCTTACTCTTACCCTAGTCAGGGCATGAGTTCGGATGGTGTCGGTGTGGACGGGTTTCCGGTTTCCGGTTACGGTGTTCACCGCCCTTCTACCAGCAACGTGGACTTCGGTCCTTCGCAGGATGTTTCGGATTTTCAGTCCGTCGCCAGTGAGGTTGCACGTGTTGGTTATCCGGAGAGACTCAAAGTGGCCCTGGAGGCTGCGGCTGAGGTCACTTCGAGATATTTCGCGGAAGGGGCTTCGGTCGCTTCGGCTGCCGCTTCGGCTGCTCCGTCCGCGATGGCTGATTTTCGCTCTGGGAAGGAGGATGACTCATACTTCCGGTTTATGGAGTCTCCGTCCATAGCTTTTCAGCTTTCTCAGGTTTTGGCCAAGCCTTCTCCTTCCGGAAGCGGAATTCCTTCACTTCCGGTTCCACTGCTAGTGCCTCACGGCTCAGTTCCGGAGGTTGCTCAGCAATGGATGGCTTCGCCTTCTCAGGCTTCTGCATTTGCACTGTCTTCCCATAGACGTTTGGTTTTGCAGAAGTCTACCAGGAACTTGTTGGATTCGTTCGCTCTCCCGCGTTCATCTTTGACTGTTCCTCCGGAGATGATGGCCTTGTTGGCCAAGCCTATCAAGAAGGATGATGGCGTGCTCTTGTCTGAGAACACGCTGATCGCTTCTGAAGAGGCAGGGCGTCAGCAGCTGGAGCTTGCCTCCATTGCTGAGACTCTTATTCGGGCTCTTTCTCGGGCCCTCACTGATTCGCTGAATCCTTTCTCTCTCAGCGAGGATCAGGATGCGGATGACGTCTCCACTTTGTTGGCCGCTCTTGCGAGGGTCAATGAATAACAGATGAGACTTTCCGCCGTGCACTATGCACACTCTGTCATGTGTCGTCGGGATCTCTTTCTGGCACACTCACAGTTCTCGGAGCAGGCAACCAAGGACACTTTGCGTGCCTCACCGGTCTTGGAGGGTTCCCTCTTCGGGCATCTCATTTTTGACGCCCGGAGACAGGAAATTCAGGCGAACAGGGACCAGCAGTTTTCTGACTTCTCCCTGCACAGCCTTAAGCAATCCAAGCAGTCTCAGCCTTCTCAGCCGAAGCAGGCTAAGGTTGCTGGCCCTCCCAAACCGGCAGACAAGGGTCGTGGACGTTCTTCTTCTCGGGGCTCGAGAAGACGACCGTCTTCCGGCAGGGGGAGAGGCGGCTCGGGAAGCAAGCCTCACCCCCAATGAAGTGCTCCCGATCTCCCCCCCACCCCGCCCTCCACTCTGGTGATGGCGGGGGGCCCTTCTCGGGCTCTTTCCCATTGGCTGGTCTCTATACAGAGTCAATGGGTCGTGGGGGTCGTGAGGTCGGGCTTCCGTCTTCTCTGGAAAGATGGCAAGGCTCCTCTGGTCAGGCGTCCGCCGGCGTTCAGGCCTCCCTTCTCTCAGGAAGCCGTTTCCGTCCTTCGGTCGGAAATAGACTCCCTGGTGCAGAAGGGCGCAGTGGAGAGGGTCCTCGACCACAGATCCCCCGGGTTTTACGGACGGCTTTTCGCCGTCCCCAAAGCCTCAGGGGCATGGCGTCCTGTCTTGGACCTGTCGTTCCTCAATACCTTTTTGAGGGAGATACGGTTCAAGATGGAGACGCCAGCGTCGGTCAGGGACTCTCTCCGCCCGGGGGATTGGGCGACCTCCATCGACCTGACGGATGCATATTTTCATGTTCTTATGCATCCAGCCGACCGGAAATGGCTTCGTTTCCGGTGGGCAGGTCAGGTTTACCAGTTTCGCGCCCTTCCCTTTGGCCTGTCTCTCGCCCCTTGGGTCTTCACCATGGTCGTGAGACAGGTCTGCGCGCTGGTGAGGTCGCGGGGTGTCCGGCTACGTGCCTACCTAGACGACTGGCTCATCCTGAGTCAGAGTCAGGCGGGGTGCGAGCAGGATACCCAATCGGTTCTTCGGGAGGCCAACATGTTTGGCTTCACGATCAACCGATCAAAGTCGGAGCTCACACCGTGTCAGACATTCACCTACTTGGGAATGTCTTTCGACACGGTGGCTTGGACTGTCCGACCTTCTCAGAAGAGGGTGGACAAGCTCCAGGCGTGCATACGCTCCACTTTGCCTCTCCCGAGGGCTTCCCTGCGGACTTTGGCCTCCATCTTAGGGCAGATGGAGTCCATGGCTCTCCTGGTCCCCTTGGGGAGGGTCCACAAACGTCCTTTTCAGCTGGCGCTGAAGCCGTTCGTGGACTCTCCCACGGTGGATTGGAATGCCCTCATCCCTCTCCAGGGATGGTTCCAATCCGCTACCCATCCGTGGCTGGACACGGAGTGGGTAAGCAGGGGCGTGCCGATAGCCCTTCCTGCCCCAGACTTGGACCTGTTCACGGACGCGTCCTTGGTGGGGTGGGGGGCTCACACAGACCGGCTGACTGCGTCAGGTCTGTGGTCGGCAGATCAGAGGATGCAGCACATCAACTTGCTGGAGCTAGAAGCCGTGGCTCTAGCTCTGGACAAGTTCCGGCCCTCCCTTCAGGCCAAGCATGTTCGTCTGTTTACAGACAACACGACAGTGGCAGCTTACATCAACAAGCAGGGAGGGTCGCGGTCTCCGTCGCTTTCGGCCAGGGCCTGCGAGGTCCTGATTTGGTGTTCAGAGCATCAAATCAGGCTTTCGGCCAGGTACCTGCCCGGAAGCTTGAACACTCTGGCGGACGCGCTCAGCCGCTCCGACAGAGTGCTTCAAACAGAGTGGACCATCACTCACGGAGCGCTGGATCGTCTCTGGTCTCTTGTGCAGAAACCTCAGGTGGACCTTTTTGCCACCAGGTTCTCGAAGAGACTACCAGTGTTCGTCTCACCATTCCCGGATCCCGAGGCGTGGGAGACGAACGCGATGGACATTTCCTGGTCAGGCCTGGAGGCTTACGCGTTCCCGCCATTCCAGTTGCTCACGCGAGTTCTCAGGAAGGCGGAGCAGGAGGGCCCGTCCCTCCTGCTGATCGCTCCTCTTTGGCCGTCTCAGCCGTGGTTCCCGGACCTGCTGAGACTCGCCCAGGGCCCTCCTATTCCTCTCGCTCTCACGCGAGGAGAACTGGTACAGCCTCACACCGGCAGCCTCCACGCAGAGCCTCAGATGCTGAATCTTCACACGTGGAGGTTGTGCGGTCTTCTCTGAGGCGCAAAGGGGCATCAGATCTGACCATGGACCTGGTAGGACGCTCGCACAGAGCATCTACCTCGTCCGTATATGAGTCACATTGGAGGGCCTGGGTTTCCTGGTGTCACGAGCATCAGCTGGACGCTACGGCGCCCCGCACGATGCACGTGGCGAACCATCTTGCTTTCATGTCCTCGCAGGGAGCTTCAGCTGCCTCGTTGAAAGTAAGAAGATCGGCCATCTCGGCGACCCTACGCCAGTTAGGTCGCTCTATAGATGTTAGTGGCGTGATTGCTGGAGTCATCAAGGGCGCTTCCCTTTCTGACGTCAAGACTCGTACGCCCGTTCCTAAGTGGGATCTCTTATTGGTCATGGAGTTTCTGCGCTCAGCGGATTTTGAACCTCTCAGAGATGCCAGTTTTGCGAATCTTACACGTAAGTCCCTTTTCCTTTTGCTGCTCGCATCGGCACGAAGGGGCAGTGAGATCCACGCTCTTTCCGGTAATTCGGACGACATTTCCTTTGAATCAGATGGGTCCGTTACTTTGCGGTTTCGACCTGAGTTTCTTGCGAAAAACCAGGCTCCCGAGCGAGCTTCTCCTTTGGTCCATGTCAGGCCGTTGTCCACTATTCTGGCTCCGAATGACCCAGACTTAGTAAATTGCCCTGTTAGAGCTCTTCACATCTACCTTGCCCGTTCTCAGTCACTTAGATCCGCAGCTCAAAAGCTCTTGTTTATTTCTCTCAATACGGAGAGACATAAGGATATAACTAAGACGACTCTGGCCCGGTGGGTGTCGGCGCTCATTAAGCATGCTTACGAGTGGAGCCGCCATAACGAAGGAGGGACACAGCCTGTCCTTCCTCTGGAATCAGCTCGGGCTCACGAGACGCGAGCTTGGGCGTCTTCCTTGGCCGTGTTACGATCAAGAAGACTGGAGGAGGTGCTACACACCGCATACTGGCGTTCCGAGGATGTCTTCATGAATTTTTACCTGCGTGACATCTCGGCTCTTCGCCAGGATGGATCTAGAGCTTTGCCTGCCATGGTGGCAGGTGGTCAGCTCTTGACAAGGATTTGAGAGTGAGTTTGAACTTTTTCTTTCCCACCGCCTTGTTGTAGTAATCTGCTACATGTGATTCGGAGTAGGAATATGTAATTTAATCGAAAATTTTATTGTAAATTTTCATTTAATAAATATACCTACCCGAATCACATATCGTAGTCCCTCCCACCTACCCCGCTTATGATTTGGAGATGTTATTCTTCGAGTCGAATGATAGGGGTCACGTGGTCAGTAGCAGTAGTGACGCGGTACGCATGAGGGGAGGTAACTCCCTGGGTGCGTCGTCATTACCATGGCTACGTTTACACTTTTTTAGTTGGGGTTGCTCCCCTTAGACGGGTAGCCTTTTCAGACCTAGCACTTTAGACTGAGTAAACTGCTACATGTGATTCGGGTAGGTATATTTATTAAATGAAAATTTACAATAAAATTTTCGATTTAGCCCCATGTGAGCTTCGTTGTCACACTGATGAAGGAATCTCAAAATGTTCACTCTTCTTTCAGTATGTAGCATTGTCATGTAAATGATGTCATCACAGCAGATGACGTAATCCCAGAGTTAAATCGTCACACCGTCACATGGTGTCTCTCGCGCATGCAACCGTTGTAGGAGCATGGCGTCCCCATCTTTCAGAGTTGTCAAGTGTTGTTTCATGCCTTCATTCCGAGGTTCAATAAAAGTCTATTGAACCGTTCTATTGAGTGACAGTGTTCATTCTTTGCTGGGTACATGACAAGCATCCCTTCTAAGGGGTGGTATCTGGAGGATGCTGTATGTTTCTGCAGTAAAGTAACATGTACAAGTAGCAGTTTAAAAAAACAAACATCACCCAAAACAACTTCCCTCACTGTGGTGCACATCTTGAAGCAGAGCGCAATTTGTGTCCATTTCTGCAAAAACAGTCACTGTGGTCAAAATGTTTGTAACCTCCATCCCATTTTTTTTTTTTTTTTTCATCTGTTTGCTACCACTGATACTACCTTGAACTTTTAGAAATTCGGCTTGAAATGAGAGTCAGTAAGCACAGTAAAGTTTGTTTACATTTTGGTTTAACTTTTACCGCGCGTTTATCCAATCAGTGGCGAGTCAACAGTGAACCAAATGGCAGAAATGGCCACATTTTAAGATCTGAGAAACGAAAGGACGTAATCTTGTCACCATTCTTGTTTCAGGAACTTCCCCAACTACTACTACCCATTGCAACAGACGATTCCTGGCACAGACGTCACAGTTGACTTTGTCATGATGGACACCGTCCTGCTGTGCGGAAACACAGGCGATGACCGACTTCACACGCAGCCCAGTGGCCCTGACGATGTGGATGTGGCTGAAGAGCAGTGGGCCTTTGTGGAGAACAGTCTCGCCAAGAGCAAGTGAGGGGCTGGTGCATGTTGTGTTGTGTGTGTTGAGGTCGGGTGAAGAGCAGTGGGCCTTTGTGGAGAACAGTCTCAGCAAGAGCAAGTGAGGGGCTGGTGCATGTTGTGTTGTGTGTGTTGAGGTCGGCTGAAGAGCAGTGGGCCTTTGTGGAGAACAGTCTCAGCAAGAGCAAGTGAGGGGCTGGTGCATGTTGTGTTGTGTGTGTTGAGGTCGGGTGAAGAGCAGTGGTCCTTTGTGGAGAACAGTCTCAGCAAGAGCAAGTGAGGGGCTGGTGCATGTTGTGTTGTGTGTGTTGAGGTCGGGTGAAGAGCAGTGGTCCTTTGTGGAGAACAGTCTCAGCAAGAGCAAGTGAGGGGCTGATGCATGTTTTGTTATGCGTGTTGAACGTTGCATACTCCTGGTGAAAATGGTTCAACTCACCAGCTCAGCTCTGGCCATGCTTTTAGTGAGTTTTACATTGAATAAGACCATACCTCCCCCTGGTCACATACCAAAAATGAACTGCCTGGGCACAGCTTCTTTTTTTTTTTGGGGGGGGGGGGGGTAATTTTTGTCAAAGCAACTGGTGAATTTTTGAGAAATTAATTTATCAACAAATTCTAACTCATCACAGCAAGCTGCTAGGGTGTTTTTATATTTAGTCAAGTTTTGACTAAATATTTTAACATCGAGGGGGAATCGAAACGAGGGTCGTGGTGTATGTGCGTGTGTCTGTGTGTGTGTGTGTGTGTGTGTAGAGCGATTCAGACTAAACTACTGGACCGATCTTTATGAAATTTGACATGAGAGTTCCTGGGTATGAAATCCCCGAACGTTTTTTTCATTTTTTTGATAAATGTCTTTGATGACGTCATATCCGGCTTTTCGTGAAAGTTGAGGCGGCACTGTCACGCCCTCATTTTTCAACCAAATTGGTTGAAATTTTGGTCAAGTAATCTTCGACAAAGCCCGGACTTCGGTATTGCATTTCAGCTTGGTGGCTTAAAAATTAATTAATGACTTTGGTCATTAAAAATCTGAAAATTGTAAAAAAAAATAAACATTTATAAAACAATCCAAATTTACGTTTATCTTATTCTCCATCATTTGCTGATTCCAAAAACATATAAATATGTTATATTCGGATTAAAAACAAGCTCTGAAAATTAAATATATAAAAATTATTATCAAAATTAAATTGTCCAAATCAATTCAAAAACACTTTCATCTTATTTCTTGTCGGTTCCTGATTCCCAAAACATATAGATATGATATGTTTGGATTAAAAACACGCTCAGAAAGTTAAAACAAAGAGAGGTACAGAAAAGCGTGCTATCCTTCTTAGCGCAACTACTACCCCGCTCTTCTTGTCAATTTCACTGCCTTTGCCATGAGCGGTGGACTGACGATGCTACGAGTATACGGTCTTGCTGAAAAATGGCATTGCGTTCGGTTTCATTCTGTGACTTCGACAGCTACTTGACTAAATATTGTATTTTCGCCTGACGCGACTTGTTCTGTTTTGAGGTCAAGTTTCAACAGTTTTAACTCTTCTTTTGTTCCATTTTCCAGGGCGAACTATGTGTTCACGGCTGGCCATTTCCCTGTGTACTCCATCGCAGAGCACGGGCCGACAAAGTGTCTGGTGGACCGCCTTCTGCCCATGCTGTACAAATACCGGGCCAGTGGTCACCTCAGTGGACATGACCACAACTTGCAGGTACATGTATGGTGAAGTGGTGGAAAGTTGAACATTCTTTCTTGAGGGGTAAACAAAATTACAAGTGATTGTCTCAGATTCACTTGTGTCTTCCGAGGGAGCTTCTGGTCAGTTTGTCAGATACGTTTATTTTCTGTATTATAAGTGTTCGTCTGTCCACTTATGAGGCCACTGGGTCAAAGATCAGTGACTGTATTGTATTGTTTTGTCACAATTAAACGTACTTATGACATTTTTGATTCTTTCTTTCTTTCTCGCTTTACTGGAGTCAAAGTTATGCATTGATAAAGTAAGAAAAGCAAGTGTTAAAATCAGTAGATATTTAAACATGTAAAATACATTATCAGAGTTTTAACTGGTAGATTTTATTGTGGTATTTTCGAAACCTATTTCCCCCCCGTGGCATGAAAAGTAAGTCCGTCAATTTCAAACTAGAAAAAAATTGTACCAAATTATCTACCGTACTGCAAGTTTTCCGAAATTATAAATCTTCAAACATCTCAGGAAGCCAATAGAAATCAAAACAGATCTGTGTCATAGGTAGCATGGTGTGTAGCGGGTGTTCTGGTCTGTGTCATAGGTAGCATGGTGTGTAGCGGGTGTTCTGGTCTGTGTCATAGGTAGCATGGTGTGTAGCGGGTGTTCTGGTCTGTGTCATAGGTAGCATGGTGTGTAGCGGGTGTTCTGGTCTGTGTCATAGGTAGCATGGTGTGTAGCGGGTGTTCTGGTCTGTGTCATAGCTAGCATGGTGTGTAGCGGGTGTTCTGGTCTGTGTCATAGGTAGCATGGTGTGTAGCGGGTGTTCTGGTCTGTGTCATAGGTAGCATGGTGTGTAGCGGGTGTTGTGGTCTGTGTCATAGGTAGCATGGTGTGTAGCGGGTGTTCTGGTCTGTGTCATAGGTAGCATGGTGTGTAGCGGGTGTTGTGGTCTGTGTCATAGGTAGCATGGTGTGTAGCGTGTGTTCTGGTCTGTGTCATAGGTAGCATGGTATGTAGCGTGTGTTCTGGTCTGTGTCATAGGTAGCATCGTGTGTAGCGGGTGTTCTGGTCTGTGTCATAGGTAGCATGGTGTGTAGCGGGTGTTCGGGGGGATCTGCATGTAGTAGCTCGAGCGGGCGGTATTGGGCACTGTGTGGGGAAAAGGGTTAAACTGCATTCAGCACATCCCAGTAAAGCAGAGTGCATACCAGCAAAATCCACTTTACCTCAATGCAACCGTCTTTCCCACAGCACCTGCAGAGCAGCCAGGATGGCGTGACGCTCGACTACATTCTCTCTGGTTCCGCCAACTTCATCGATGCCAGCGTGGTGCACAAGGACAGCGTCCCCCAGGGGTCGTCGCGATTCCACTGGGCCGACCTCACCAAGCTGGGCGGCTTCGTCTACGCTGAAGCCACGGCAACCAACATGACCTTCACCTACATCGAAGCTTCCGGAAAAATCCTCTACCAGACTACTGTCTTTCCCAGGAAAGTGTAGAGTGGAGATGGTGGAGAGAAGGTGACATGGGTGGATGATGATTTAGTTGGGTGGGTTTTTTTTTCAACTCTGTGAGAACAATCATGTTAGTAGGAAAGAGAGGGAGATTAGCTTGGCCAGTGTGTTTTCTTTTTTCAAGTTGTGTATTTTGTTATGATCAGTTATTCACCAATTATGTCGTGCTTTTATTGATTAGCTTGGCTAGTGTTAGTTTATGGTTTTTTTTTAATCAGGTTGTCATATTTTTTGTACAATCAGTTCTTCGCCAATCATGTTGTGCTGTTGTTGATTTACGTACTGATTGATTGATTGATTGATTGATTGACTGAATAACCGATGGGTGGTATTGACTGATTGGGCTTCTTGTTATAATTCTTTCTAATCGTCACGCTCATAAGAAAAATACCTATCTCAGTGTTAGGCATTTATGTAGTGGAACTACGGGGGAAGCTACTGGAAGGGTATCTATCATGTGTTACAGAGTACAAACTCTCAGACCATCGGAAACTATTGCCACGGTAACGTAAGCAAAACTGCCGATCTCGTTTCTTGAGTTAGGCACTTTATCTTTATGATACAGGAAGACTTTTTTTGAGAATGTGAAAGTATGCAAATGCTCTTTGTGGGTTGTTATACAGTTTTGCTGATTGAAAATGTTGCTGTTAGCTCTTTATCTCACGTTTATCCAGCTGTCACCTTTATCCAGCTGTCACCGCTCGAGATAGGCAGTTTGCAACTTAAAACTAAAATGAGATAGGCAGATTGTTCAGAAACCAGACAGTTTTTTGCGTTTTGTTCAAAACATTAAAAAATGACATAGGCAATTATCTTATGAGTGTGACGTAATGTTGTTGTAACAACACACAGAGCTGTTTGGGCACGTTATGCATCGATACATTTTAATATGACTTAAATTGTGAATTGAAAGGGTGCATGATTAATCTGCATACCTTTGGGGGGGGGAAGGGATGCTGTACATCACAGGTGGACTACAGAATCTGAAAATGTTCATTGTGTTCTGTTCAACTAACGAGTCTTGCGTCATGTTGTGACTTTATGAGACTTAGAAACAAGGGACAAATTGATCTTTTCAGGATATTGTAGTTTCATCTTGAGGCAGCGCATTTGTCCGAGACTGTGCCTTGATTGTAGTTGTCACAACTCTTTTGTGAGGATGGATTACCTGCAGCCTTTCAGTTAATTAAAATATCCAGACCAATGGCGATTGCTATAGCCAATGTGTTCTACTATTCTAACATAAATTAATGGAAGAAGAAGAAAAGAAAAGTGTTAACGCATGCATGTGAATGATTTTATTGTGTAAAAGTAAAAAGGAAAGTACATGTAGTAAACGATAAAGCAGAATCACACATTTTCAATTGTCTTTTGAAGGTTCAACAAAATATACCCCGGTGTTGTGAGTGTGTTAAGATGAACATTAGTCTTTGCCATGTGCAATTTTACAGCTGTTGACTCACTCTATGCAAATCCAATCTTTTGAACGAAGAGCCTATATGTAATCTACGCACATTTTTTGTGAGATAAACAGTAAAACGTGCATCAAGTTATTGGCATGTGAACGATAAACGGCAAATTATAATGAACGGTCATGTTGAGAAGACGGATGATCAGTGCGGCATGTGAACGATAAACGGCAAATTATAATGAACGGTCATGTTGAGAAGACGGATGATCAGTGCCGAGGCGTTTTCAGACACATGGTGTATATACATTTTAATTCATTTCAGCAAAATATTCTTTCTCGGCAGTGATTTCTGCCACATTGATTGCTATGCATGCTGTTTTAGAATAAGAACACTTAAAATTTGACACAAGATTTAAAATGCTTGCTTTGTTTATGTGTGATTTGAGGCATTATTCTGTGATTGTTAGTGATGAAATGTGATTCTTGGGAGCCTCAACAGATCCAGGAGGCTTATAGCTCAACTGTGTCTATGATTGTTAGTGATGAAATGTGATTCTTGGGAGCCTCAACAGATCCAGGAGGCTTATAGCTCAACTGTGTCTATGATTGTTAGTGATGAAATGTGATTCTTGGGAGCCTCAACAGATCCAGGAGGCTTATAGCTCAACTGTGTCTATGATTGTTAGTGATGAAATGTGATTCTTGGGAGCCTCAACAGATCCAGGAGGCTTATAGCTCAACTGTGTCTATGATTGTTAGTGATGAAATGTGATTCTTGGGAGCCTCAACAGATCCAGGAGGCTTATAGCTCAACTGTGTCTATGATTGTTAGTGATGAAATGTGATTCTTGGGAGCCTCAACAGATCCAGGAGGCTTATAGCTCAACTGTGTCTATGATTGTTAGTGATGAAATGTGATTCTTGGGAGCCTCAACAGATCCAGGAGGCTTATAGCTCAACTGTGTCTATGATTGTTAGTGATGAAATGTGATTGTTGGGAGCCTCAACAGACCCAGGAGGCTTATAGCTCAACAGACCCAGGAGGCTTATAGCTCAACAGATCCAGGAGGCTTATAGCTCAACTGTGTCTATGATTGTTAGTGATGAAATGTGATTCTTGGGAGCCTCAACAGATCCAGGAGGCTTATAGCTCAACTGTGTCTATGATTGTTAGTGATGAAATGTGATTGTTGGGAGCCTCAACAGACCCAGGAGGCTTATAGCTCAACAGACCCAGGAGGCTTATAGCTCAACAGATCCAGGAGGCTTATAGCTCAACTGTGTCTATGATTGTCAGTGATGAAATGTGATTGTTGGGAGCCTCAACAGATCCAGGAGGCTTATAGCTCAACTGTGTCTATGATTGTTAGTGATGAAATGTGATTGTTGGGAGCCTCAACAGATCCAGGAGGCTTATAGCTCAACTGTGTCTATGATTGTTAGTGATGAAATGTGATTGTTGGGAGCCTCAACAGATCCAGGAGGCTTATAGCTCAACTGTGTCTATGATTGTTAGTGATGAAATGTGATTGTTGGGAGCCTCAACAGATCCAGGAGGCTTATAGCTCAACTGTGTCTATGATTGTTAGTGATGAAATGTGATTGTTGGGAGCCTCAACAGATCCAGGAGGCTTATAGCTCAACTGTGTCTATGATTGTTAGTGATGAAATGTGATTGTTGGGAGCCTCAACAGATCCAGGAGGCTTATAGCTCAACTGTGTCTATGATTGTTAGTGATGAAATGTGATTCTTGGGAGCCTCAACAGACCCAGGAGGCTTATAGCTCAACTGTGTCTATGATTGTTAGTGACGAAATGTGATTCTTGGGAGCCTCAACAGATCCAGGAGGCTTATAGCTCAACTGTGTCTATGATTGTTAGTGACGAAATGTGATTCTTGGGAGCCTCAACAGATCCAGGAGGCTTATAGCTCAACTGTATCTATGATTGTTAGTGACGAAATGTGATTCTTGGGAGCCTCAACAGATCCAGGAGGCTTATAGCTCAACTGTGGTATGATGAAATGTGATTCTTGGGAGCCTCAACAGATCCAGGAGGCTTATAGCTCAACTGTATCTATGCAGAGTTGGGTTTTTCTAGCAATAAATATTGTTCTTTTTCTAAGCAAGCCTTCAGTCTTATTTTGTCACCGTTTAGTTTTGCTGTGAAGCTCGGAACACACACATCCAAACCAATGCACACCTTCAGTTACTCTTTTCCTGACTGTCATTATTTCTCTGCAACAGATCTCTCTGTCGGTTTCATACACAACTAATAAACGTCGCACCTTTTTCAGGATCACAATTATCCAACTATATTTTTGAATATGAAAGCGTAAAGTACAAGATCAGTTTCAGTGTCTAACAACGAAAACACTTGGGAAGCTTACAATTTAAAAATGGACATGTTCTTTCCCTTTTAATTTGTCCACTATTGCAACAATCACTCAAAACTTTAACTACCTAAACCACACAGTCGTCCATAAAATGTCTGTGAGAAAGAGCGTAACATTTGTCTCTAAATAAAGTTGCCAAATAATTAAATGCTGTGAAAAAGTAATATGCAAACCATCAGCATTCCTCAACACTTCAGTCTTGTGATTATTAGCAAAAGAAAAGCAAGTATAAGAAACACAAGTTCATTATTTGAACATCAAATCTATGTTTGCAAATCATGTGCTGCACACAGGTGTTAAATGCACAACACAAATCAGGAAAACACAAATATACAGCATATTCTATTTTCAATTTCAAAATATTTTCTTATCTTGTTGTTTAAACTATTTGTTTGTTGTCTTGTCTTGAATTTCTGTAATAGTAGAATACAGTTTAACTGTGAAACACACACATGAACTCCCTTTTCCTAATCATTTTCCTAAAAGAAATGTCAAGGAAGAAGGCGATGCAGTGGAACACCCCTTTAAGGCCCCCAAATGTACCCCCACCCCCACATTATGATACCCCACACATCTGTTTTCATTTCTACTGGCTTTCTGCCATGTTCGAGCATTGACCATTTCAGAAAACTTGCAATAGTGACCTTGCTATGATTTTTTTCAAGTTTGAAATTGACGGAGTTACTTTCCATGCCACAGGGTAAATCTCAATGTCTCCAGATGTTGTGCGGTCTTCGGCTTGTAAAAAATGTGTGAAAAGTTTGTGAATTTTGAAAGGATTTTCCTGTACAGACCCTGTCTTAAAAAAAGGGGAGGGGTTTCACTGTACTAAACCGGTCTAATCGCTGGTGTCCATGTCGACCAACTGCTGGTCCCCGCCGCTGGATCTTGCCTCCTCTTCCTCAACGTCGCCTGGCTGCGATCGCATCTCTTCCTCGTGCTCGCTGGCACTCTGGTATCCCTTCTCTTCCTCGTCGTAGTCGCGCACGACCTTGCCCGCCAGCATTTTGTCCTTGTCCTTGTCCTTCTCCTTGTCTTCACGTTTGTCCTTGCTGCTCTTCTTCTTCTTCTCTTTGTCCTTGCGCTCGCGGTCACGACTCCGGCTCCTCTCCTTCTTCTTGTCCTTCTTGGACCTGTCGATGGAATAAACGTCAAGTTATGTGGTAACCGTTTATCTGATCAACAAAGGGAAGTAAGCGATCTAAATGCATAGGACATGTGTAATGGAGCGAGTGAGAATTACTGGGAACCAGTCTCCTGGCACCTGAGAGAATAACAAGCATTGAAATGCACAAGCGACTTCCATCTGTTAATCTGTTCGCCCTTTCCCCCAACCAGAGCACACAATACCGTCCGCTTGAGCTGCCATGTGCATTTCTCTGCACTATACAATGCTACCTGTGACACATGTTTCTATTCCTACTGGTTTCCTACAATGTTTAAGAATTTCACATTTCTGAAAACTCAAAGAAGTTACTTTGCTTGATTTTTTCAAGTTTGAAATTGACGGAAATACTGTCCATGCCATGCCATAAATGGGTAAATAGTATTATTATTAGGTGATACAGGTGTACAAAACAGCATGGTTCTAAACAGGGAGTGTAAAATTGTAATTGTTATTTCAACGTTTAAAATTTGAGAACAAAGATGTTTGATTTGAGCTGACTGCTTGCAACAACAGACTGACTGATTTCTGCAAGATGAGAACCACATTAATAGTTGTACAGAAATACCAAATTGGCACCATCAAAAAGCACATGATACCTTGGGCCTCAACAGCCCCAAAGTTGTATGTAAGAGCGTGGACTCTTTTGAAACCACAATTTTAGACCCTTCTAAGCCATGAATATAGCTTGGAGGAAGGAAAAACATACATTTTGTTGTATGTACCCTTGAATTCAATTGCAATGCTAAGACATTACCATTTACCACTCATTCTACAAGACATGATCTATTCATGACTAGAAAGTGAGAACAAGTTCTTCAGATAACAGATTTTGAAGAAGTGAAATGGGAGGAAAAAAGTCCCTGGTAGAAAAATAAGTCTCTGTCAGGAAATAATGTTGGGGTACGTATGTACGGTTTGGACATAAGTTCATCACCGCAAGAGCTGACCTAGCAGCCTCTGAACCCCCACATGTTTGCCAAAAGGCAGAAGAATCCGTACTCTCTTCATACATGACTCTTACCTGTGACGGGAGCCACTGCGGGATCTGCGAGGGCTGCGGACCTTCTTCTTTTTCCTGAAACAAAATAAATAAGTTAAAAAATCATTTGTGATTAGGCCTCATTCTGCCTCTGCATTATCAAGAATGTTACAATTCAAACTCTGTTCAAGAGCATTTCTCATTCCCAAAAGTTCACACATGTGCATCGTTTGCAGAAGTTGGAACAAAAGTCAAGGAAACTTTGGCAAAGAGATCACTGCAGCCCAGCCTTTCTGTATTTGAGTGAGAGACAGAGAGAGTGAGACAGAGACAGAGAAAGAGTCAGACAGAGTAAGAGAGAGAGAGAGAGAGGGAGAGAGGGGGAGTGAGAGAGACACCCCTATCATTTACCCATAAACAATAAATAAAAATAAAAACAAAGGCCAGCAACTCACGCAGGTGAGCGAGAGTGGCGAGGGCTTCGCGACTTGCTGCGGCGTTTCCTGGGCGGGCTGGGACTGCGGCGCCGAGCGCTGCGCACAGGACTGCGAGACCCACTGCGCTTCCTGCTGGCTCTCACCGGGGGTGGACTGCGAGACGGACTCTTCCGGCGCCGAGGAGCCGTCGGACTCTTGGTGCGATCCCTGCAAAACATTAGAAGAACTGCTGTTACAACCATGTCCACATTTTTGTAAGGCTTTTTCTCCATTTTCAAAAACACACACAGCTTTGTGCATACAGTGGAACACCCCTTTTAAGACCCCCCAATGTAAGACTTCCCTCCCTTTTAAGACCCCCCAATGTAAGACTTCCCTCCCTTTTAAGACCGTCATTTTTGAGATTTTCTGTTCATAACCTCTGTAAAGTCACCTCCTTTTTAAGACCTGATTTTCTCAGATTTTGGAGGTGGTAAAAAGGGGGTTCCACTGTAGTGATAAGACCTTTGTGCATGCTGATCAGATGTGCTTTCAAAAGAAATCACTTTCTGCTATCCATCTGCACCCGCCTACCAGTACTGGCACTTGCAGGAAAGTTCTGTGGTATAGTATGTCATGAGAGTTTAATACTACAGTGGAACCCCTCTCTAGCGACCTTGAAAATGTTGACAAAAATCGGTCCTTATGGAGGGGGGTCCTTACAGAGGGAGGGGGCGGCGTCAGGGGGCCACAAAGAAAGTCACCTCAGATTTTCCAACATCAAGACTTTTTGCAATCGCGATGGCAGTTTCTCCCTTTTTGTGTCTGTTCACAACATTCACTCGATTTTCGAGAGTTAATTAACTATTTTATTTTCTTTGTAGACGCCATGTCTATCTCCACTGCCGCCTTCTGTCCAAAGACTGTCTATTCTGACTGAATTGAACAGTGTATGTTGGTCACGTGAGTTTGTTTTCTCGATGATTGGTTTGTGATGTTTACTCAGCCCACCCAACCATCACACCTCTCAGCGGTTAATTAGTGCCTTTGCTTACGCGAGACGGTTATAACTGGTTATAACCGGTTTGTCAGTGATGCGTTACGCTGACTGAGAGTCTTGGCTTTGTCTGACAAAGTCGTTACACAAGCTGTTAGGTCGGTCCTTAGACGTTAGAGCGGGGTGGTCGCTACACTGGTGACAACTATATAAGGAAACACATCGGTTAAAAAAAAAAAGGGTCGTTGTGGCGGGGTAGTTGTTAGAGAGGGGGGTCGTTGTGAGGGGTTCCACTGTAATAAATAATACAGAGGAGCCCCTGAACCTGAAAAACTCCGGTCAAGGACCGAGTCTGACATTGGAGGTACATTCATCCAGGGATCTGAACAAGCAAGGTCCTAACAAGCAAGGTCCTAACAAGCAAGGTCCTAACAAGCAAGGTCCTAACAAGCAAGGTCCTAACAAGGAGCAAGTCTTTAAATTGGGGGATCTGAAGGGAGTGTAGCAACCTTTGAGATTCCACAACAATCCAACTCCCTTTTAATACCCCTTGTTTAACATTTTGGGTTTCCAGACTTTGTGTTGATAACCTGTGTAGTTGACCTCCATTTTAAGACCTGTATTTTCTCACAGTTGTGAAGGTCTCAAAGCATGGTAGGGTAGGTGTGTATACGTGACATCTTTTCCAGAAATGACATGATCGCAGGCCTTGGGTAAAGTCAATAGCAAATCACAGATGAAAATACATGGGGGAACTCCTCTTTTAAGAACCCCCCCCCCCCCCCCCCCATTCATGATGTCCTCCGACGGGCGCAGTGGCGTGGTGGTAAGACATCGGCCTCCTAATCGGGAGGTCGTGAGTTCGAATCCCGGTCGCTGTCGCCTGGTGGGTTAAGGCCATGACAGACGGGCAACACAAAACAATGTTTTCGATAAAAACTCCAACTCAAAACGTTGGAAAAACACATGTTTTCAAAGCGGGGATGTCACACGCGAAACACACAGACTAGCACGCTTCCTGTTTTCACAGAAATATCGGTCAGTGACAGCTTGACCCGTTCCAGCTACCGCGCTGTGTGCGGTCAGTTTGTACACATGCATGCATGCAGCGCCCACTGAAACGGTCAGTGTCAGGTTGACCCGTCCAGTACAGCGTACTGCGCTTGTTCGGGTTTCGGGTTTGTAAACAACACGGCTGAAAGCGCCCACTGATATTAGTGACTCTTGTCAAACGTTACAGGCTCCATATAGCTCTAGTAAGGATTCAGGGCTCCAGTACTACCTTGAATCGGTACCGCCTCTGGGTCGGCCATTTTTTTTCTCTCTTGTTGATGCCGGAAACCGAGTCACGTGAATTGATCGTCCGCTGTTCATTGGCTGACTACCAAAACGTGTTTTCAGATTTTAGAGCAGGCTCTAAAACCAAAAACACGACGCGGAAACACGAAACAGTGTTTTCCGAAACGCGTTTTGAGGGATGTCACACGGGAAGCACGCTGTTTTGTGTTTGTTTTGAGAGAAAACACTGTTTTGTGTAGTCCGTCTGTCATGGCCTTTAAGAGTGGAGATTTTTCCGATCTCCCAGGTCAACTTATGTGCAGACCTGCTTAGTGACTTAACCCCATTCGTGTGTACACGCAAGCACAAGACCAAGTGCGCACGGAAAAGATCCTGTAATCCATGTCCGAGTTCGGTGGGTTATAGAAACACGAAAATACCCAGCATGCCTCCCCCGAAATCGGCGTATGCTGCCTGAATGGCTGGGTAAAAACGGCCGTACACGTAAAAATCCACTCGTGCTAAAAACATGAGTGAACGTGGGAGTCTAAGCCCATGAACGAAGAAGAAGAAAAAGACGTCCTCCCTTTCAAGACCCTGTTTTCTCTGACTTTCTGTTTTTCTTCTTCTTCGTTCGTGGGCTGAAACTCCCACGTACACTCGTGTTTTTTGCACGAGTGGAATTTTACGTGTATGACCGTTTTTTACCCCGCCATTTAGGCAGCCATACGCCGTTTTCGGAGGAAGCATGCTGGGTATTTTCGTGTTTCTATAACCCACCGAACTCTGACATGGATTACAGGATCTTTTTCGTGCGCACTTGGTTTTGTGTTTGCGTGTACACACGGGGGTGTTTGAACACCGAGGAGAGTCTGCACACAAAGTTGACTCTGAGAAATAAATCTCTCGCCGAACGTGGGAACGAACTCACGCTGACAGCGGCCAACTGGATACAAATCCAGCGCGCTACCGACTGAGCTACATCCCCGCCCTGACTTTCTGTTCATAACCTTTGTAAATTTACCCCTACTTTAAGACTCCCTCTTTCTTAAGACCTGATTTTCTCAGATCTTTTGAGATCTTAAAAGGGGGATATACTGTAGTAAAGTGGGATTCAAGTGGGAATCAAAAGTGGCTCTCGTGTTACTTGTTAGGGACTCAAACAAGTACAACAGCTCTTGAGATCTCATCTCAACTTCACTGTAAGAGAACAATTGTAAAAGCTGTAATCGAAATAAACAATGAATCTTAACCCCTTGACTGCCTTATGACGGGTATACCCGTCATGCGCTTGTGCAGCCGCAGCGCCTTAAACCCGTCTTCTCCGTTCAGGAATTTTCCAGAAATGCTACGTCACTGCTGACACACAAATAGCAGCCAATGGCTTGGAAGGATACTCATGAATAAACATAAATGGTGACGCGGTTTTGCGTCTGAAGGCTATTTTCGGCCTTGGCGACAGGGTAGGGGAGAGAAATCTCGACTCGTCAAAATGGCAAACGGTGACAGTCGACCGGGCCCTAGTAGGGAAAAACAAAGCCGGACTGACGCTACAGGCGGTGCAAATGATTATGGATACTGACAGGGGAAAGGGGAGATCTTCTTTCGGAGGATTCGTTGGAAACAGGTAGATGACAGTGATTATAATCCTTTCTTGGAGCAAGCAAAACAGCCACCTGTGTTTGATCCATAGGCACCGGAAGATGCGCTGGACTGATTTTTCAAAAGTTCATATTTAAACATCATTATAAGCCAAACTAATTATTATTTCCATGATTAGACACTAAAAACAGATTCTTGGTTCAATTTCCTTTAAAAATAACATAGGTTTTACTTACGTACCTACTGCCAGTTTGGAGCTAGAATTTTTTGTGAATTATTACACCCCGAACTCCAATATTCCCTGGCAGTGAGGAATGCACATACGCAAGTTTTGACTGGCAGTGAAAAGGGTTAATAAGAAGAGAGAAAAAAAGGAAAGAGAGGGGCAATCAGAAATAAACGCACACAGACAGACATTTCTTTTTTGTCTGAATGACCACAGGTTTGTTTGTTTGTTTGCTTAACGCCAAGCCGTCCACGAAGGGAATGACCACAGGTAATAGCTATCTGACCATAGGTAATAGCTATCTGACCACAGGTAATAGCTATCAATGTAAGACCGCTGTTTAACACGACAAATTACCTCTTCTCAGTGGATTTCTTGTCAGCGGTAGCCTCACTGAACACAAACAAAACAAAAGACACACTGCAGTCACAGCAAACTACAAACCGTATCAATCTATCTTCCAATAGGGCATAACTTGTGTTTTAAAGCCCAACCTCCTCTCAAAACTTTCCTTTCTGTGGTTCCACAGCCTTTATCAGCTAAGCTGTCAACACAAGACCTTATGCTAGCGGCGGTTTGTTCAGAGGAGTCAATTAGGCGTTTATAGTAGTGCCAAGACTGTTTATCTAGCGCGCCCATGCTATCGCGGACTTCTGACAGCTCCTGCATCGTAAATCTCCTTGTCCCAGGGTACACACTAGCCTACATGAGTTGTCAGAAGTCGGTGATGGCATGGGCGCGCTAGATAAACAAACAGTCTTGGCACTACTATAAACGCCTAATTGACTCCGCTGAACAAACCACCGCTAGCACAAGGGGTTGTGTTGACAGCTTAGCTGATAAAGGCTGTGGAATCACAGTAGGGAAAGTTTAGTAGAGGAAGTCGGGCTTTAAATGGAGCAATGGTACTTACTATGTTAGCATTACAACTTGTGCTGGGAAAGTATGACTGAGATGAACACAGTGTCTCTTTATGGGGAACACATGCACAACCACTATAAAACTTTACACAGGTGAATCGTTTACTAAAACTACTTTAACTCATGTTTTAAATAATGTTCTCCACACATATACAGATGCATGCATGCTAACATTACAGCCCTCTGCTCTTCAAATCAAATCAACTGTCAACATTTTCAGAATTGCCAAAACAGGCGCGTCTACAGAGCAACTGGAAGGAGAATTATGTCAAACAAAATATAAAAATATTTGAATTACTAGAATACAGATGTTCCCCAATTTCTATAACAATGGCACATAGAAAAGTGTCCCCCTCAACGAAGTTTACACAAACAAAACAAAAGGTAACCAGGCACATGTACTAACAACATCTGTATTAACTAGAAACTGCCCAAATCTCAACTTTTTTCTGCTATGTTCCCATGTTCCCTTGGTTTACTGCAATGTTCCCTAGGTTTACTGCAATGTTCCTGTTCCCTAGGTTTACTGCAATGTTCCCTAGGTTTACTGCTATGTTCTCTAGGTTTACTGCTATGTTCCCTAGGTTTACTGCAATGTTCCCTAGGTTTACTGCAATGTTCCCTAGGTTTACTGCTATGTTCCCTAGGTTTACTGCTATGTTCCCTAGGTTTACTGCAATGTTCCCTAGGTTTACTGCTATGTTCCCTAGGTTTACTGCAATGTTCCCTAGGTTTACTGCTATGTTCCCTAGGTTTACTGCTAATTGTTTTCATTGTAGTGGTAAATGATTTCACATATAAAGAAGCAGGAAAACAAGGCCCATCAGCATTCACAGAAAACAGCATTACTACAGTCTAACATATGAATATCTATCCCTAAACAGGAAAACTTCAATAACACTTACGGTACTGAAAGTAAAAAATGCAATAGTGTCTTTTGATTTTTCAATTCCAAGTGCTAGAGCAAATTGAATGCACACACACACACACACACACACACACACATATACAGAAACAAACACACAGAAGCTGCACAAGTATGCACTGTATCAAATGAACAAACAAACAAACCAGAGTGAACAATTGACAGCAGCTAAGGAAACTTCCCTCCTTTCTATGCTTGACGGCAGGGGAAAAGGCAATGTAAAGCAAACAAAATGAACAAAATTCAACATTCTTTCCCCATAGCGCAGGTGAGATTGTACAGAGGGTAAACACCTGAAGGAGGAGCATGAGGAGGAAGAATAAAATACCTGGTCGCTTTCTTTGCCACAGCAGGTGCAGCTTCACTATACAGACAACCACAAACCACACCACTGAGTCAACACAAACACAACAACACATCACCATTACGATGACATTACACATCAGATCTGAATGTCTTAGTTTTATACGTGTACATGTACCATTTATCTCTAGCTGTACAACTACATGTATAACCATGACATACAAATACACACACATATATTCCAACAGTGATCAAACGTATACCGGCATGCACACACCGTAGTAATAAACATTAAAAAAAAAGGGGGGGGGGGAGGGTAACCATGTATCCAGGAACTATCTTCATACACTGCACTGTGAAAATAATGACATGCAATCACACATAGCTCTCTCTAGAAGACAAAGAAACACACACATGGAAACAGGAAACAAAGACTTTGACAGGTAAACAATTGGACGTAAGAGGTTCAATCCCAATAGAAAGAATGGAAGGAAGAAATGGAACAAGAACAGAGAGCAAGAAAAGTAGAATCTTGTGCTTTCACAATTCATAAAGCCTTTGAAAAAGCAAGGACTTCATTACACTGCTCAACTAAATAGGTTTCAAGAGGTCAAAGAAGCACAAGTCATTTCTTGACAGAGAAGAGCAAACTCTCAGTTGAAAGTGGGGAAGACATTTATTTTTAACCCAAATAACGGGGAGGACATGTCAACCCACACAACACAGCAAATTAAAGGTAGGTGCAAGCTTTGTATAAAACAGTGATTTACAGTCAACAGAGAAACTCTCTTATCCCCCCTCTTCTTTCCATGTTAGTGTTTCAGAAAGTGAAATGAATATGAATTGACAGCCAAATCAAACATTTACAAAACGTTTCTGATGTGAGAGCCAATAACTAGAGTGTAGTTTTGTGAACATGTTGCATCTACTGTGTGTGTCCTGTTCTGCATGTTAATAGTGATCAACCGATTTTGGATGCTGGAGCCAAGATCCATTGCTTCAGTTAAACTTCATGGCCAATAGCAGGCTTCTATCTAGTTCAAGGAAAAAGGCTTTGAAAAGCAGAATCGAAAATCCACGCTGAAAATGGGCCACCATAAGCACTCACAATCAAGAGAATGCGTACGCCCAAGGTCACAAGAATGCATACATTCAAGATGGAGAAAAAGCTCCAGTTCCAGGTCAATGCCTTTTCATAGCCTAAAATAAACAGCAAAAGAGAAGAAAAGTTGGGAAGAGTCTAGGCCAAGAATTGCTGCACATACTTCCTGCAGGGCACAGTAACTGAATAAAGAAAAGAAAAATATGAGGAAATAAGATCTTTGAGCACCCTGAGTCACGCTTGAATAAAGATCAAAAGAAATGAGGGAATTAGAGAGATCTTTAGAGCACCTTAAGCTATGTTTGAATAAAGAACAAAAGAAATGAGGGAATTAGAGAGATCTTAGGGCACCTAGAGTTACGGTTGAATAAAGAACAAAACAATCACAGAATTAAAGATCTTAGAGCACCTTGAGTTACGTTTGACGGGAGAGATTTCATCTCCGGAATCGGCAGCTGCGGCCTCTTCGCGCTCCAGTCTTGGGGGAGAGGGCGAGCGAGAGACGGACTTCTTTTTCTCTTTCTTCTTCTCTCGCTCCTTCGACTTCCTATCCTTGCCCTTGCCACGGGAGCGGGAGCGAGAAGTGCGTCGACGAGGGGGAGACTTTCGTCGGCTCCTGTAACGGTCAAATTGACTTCCTGTTCACTCTCCATTCCCTGTGTCTTCTCACTTTTTAAAGTTTGACAACATGTGTTATCCTCTCATTTAAATAAGTTTCTTTACAACACTGCCTCATTCCTTCATTTATGGCTTTATTATTAAATCCTACCCGAAGTATAACAACGTTATGCACCTTTCTTTGACCTAAACTGAGAAAATATATACATGTATCAATATTTGAACATGTCCTCTTGTCTTCTTTTACTCTATCCATATAAATATTTCAACACACATTTCTCTCTAACAAACTATTATACAAAAGGAAACAAACGCATGCTTTATTTCATGCAGGAATAGGCTTATCACAACACAACGACAAAGCTACTGACAAGAATTTCAAAACCTACATGATTGTTCTGTTTCAAATTAGGTGTGTTAGTCATTGCAGCAATATGTGCGTTAGAATTCAGAAAGGTTTCAGGTCTGATTAGTCATTGCCAGCAGAATGAAGCACGCACACACTCAAAGCGAGAAGTTCTCATAGAAATTGACCCCTAACCGACTTCACCCTTTTATATAAGGCCAACAAAAATAAATAGTCTGTTTACGCTAACATAGGCCCAAAAAATAGGGTCGGTAGGTCGGGATTCCCCCCCCCCCCCAAAAAAAAAAAAAACCCAACATATTTTTAAGTTATTTTGCCAAAAAACAAAGACCACCCCCCCCCCCCCCCCCCCCCCCCCCCCCCAATGCCAAAAAAAAAAGTTTAGGGTTGCGCGAAAAAATAGGGTCGGTCGAGATACCGTAAACAGACTATTTTTTTCTTTTGGCCTAATATCCCCAAGACGTGAACTCAAGTGA
Organism: Littorina saxatilis; assembly: GCF_037325665.1. Taxonomy (NCBI): domain Eukaryota; kingdom Metazoa; phylum Mollusca; class Gastropoda; order Littorinimorpha; family Littorinidae; genus Littorina; species Littorina saxatilis. The sequence goes on along the minus strand of NC_090249.1, from coordinate 59,464,748 downwards.
AGTAAAAGATAAAAATCACTTATATCAAAAATTGTAACCAGTGGCAACCAACAGATAATAAAACAGAAAATACATGTCTTTATATCCCAAAACAACAACCCACAGCCAAAACCTTAGAAATCAAATTTTCTCCTACATCATTCAATATAAAAAAAGCAAAACTAAGAAAGCAGAGAATGCTATACTGAGGCACAAGGGCAACATTTGGAAGTGTTTGTTTTGGAAAGTGTCAAAGATAAAACCTATACAATTGTTTTTTGTTTCTGCTCATTCATTCATCATCACATACCTGTTCCTAAAACATTGCTATTCTTACGCTAAACAAATACAAAGTGTTGCATACAATGCACATTTTACACAATTGACACAACTTTACACAGTCTGACAAGTAAATGTTGGAGATTGCGATCTTTCAGAAAACCTCCACTTTCTGAATATTTGCTTCAAGCATCAGAGCTAGCCAACCTGGCCAATCCTACCATTCAAAGAGCATGGTTTGTGATTCCCTATCCACTAGGGATTTTACTTTAAACTTCCCACATAAAAAAAACAATAGCTGAACAATTATGATTCACTATTCTGGCGACCAGAACCATGACTTTTACTTATCAGACATAGCTCTATTCACATCTGGCAAGTGACATTTTGCATTTCCAAATATTTTGATCAGACAGTGCGAAGAGCTACAGCAGTCCCTCTCATGAACGGACACCCTTGGGCCATAGCAAAACTGTCCGTACATTGCAGGTGTCCGGTCACGGGAGGGGTGACCACACCACCCCCTCCCCCATACACTCACACAGAGACACACAAACAACAGGATTGAGTCTATGCTAATCACTTCTTGTGGCTACTAAACAATAACAATAAACTCCTAATACTTCTTTAAACGTTCTGTAAAAAGGATTTGTATGAAAAGCGTTGAAAAGAAGAGATAAAATAAATCCTCAAGGCAGTGAACACACTCACCATGCACTGACATACGAAAGCAGCCACACAAACACAGCACACTGAGAGAAGCGTGTGCAGATGCTTTGCAAGAATAAGCTTGAAAACCAGTTTGAATAAATAGCAGCAGATAGAGCTGCATGTCATAATCAAGTAATTTATTTGTTTCTTGTCTGGCTTTATTGACTGCATGCCGATCATGTGGCATGGCAGTGACTTTTCACTCTTCAGTCGGAAATACACTGTACATAACACAGCTCCCACTCTCCTTCACTAATGCCTACCCCAAGCCGCGACAACTGATGCTTGGAAATTGTGTGGAAGAGTACACCTCTCTATTTCTCTCCAATGCTCTTCCTGCTGACATGCGGTGACACCGGACACCCCACAGAGTTTAGCCAGCTAACCCTCCACCCCCCCCCTTTCTCTCTCTCACTCCCTCCAGCCATGTACTGTTGGGGGCTGTGGCCAGAGAGGCCAGCTGCACTGTTCACTCAGAGCAAAACCAGTTGACTGTGTCGTAACTTTTGACAAAGCAAGACAACTGAAGGGTTCATAGATTAGGCAACCGACTCACTGGTCAAGGCTGAGGGGAAACAAGAGTATCTTGTCAATGAAAGAGGTTACACACAGACACACGATGGGTACACGTGCACTCAAGTTATCAGTGACTGTCATCACACCATTGCGGCTGTGATCTTTGTACCAAGAGCCGGACTGCTCTGTTATCGATTTTGTTGTGGTGAAAATTTGACGATGGTCTGTCCGTACATTGGAGGTATGACCTGCTGTTGGGACCGAAAATGAGTGTCCGCGTCCACGTTTTGCAGGTGTCCGTTTAAGGGGGGGCAAATATAGAAGGAAAACACTCCGTGCCGAGCAAATGTGTCCGTACATGTCAGGTGTCCGCTCACGCCGGGGGCCGTACATTGCAGGGACTGCTGTACAAGCAACTATCGCAATCCCCTCTTGTCAGCAGATATTCTCTGAGCAAAATAAAAGCTGCAGCTAAGTGCGTGCTCAAAAACATTGCAATGTCCATAAAACTAGCACAAGACGGTATGGGGACAGACAGGTGAAAAACCGACTTGACGAGCAAACGATCCTCTTCTTACCTGGATCGCGAGCGACGACCAGAGTAAGCCCTTGGAGGGGTGCGAGAGCGGCGCCTGAAAATAAACACACACAAAATGTTAGTCTATTTTTTTTCGCTTTACACAAAGGGTACCTGTACAGAAAAATGTTTCTTTTCAAAGTAACACACTCACAGTCATCGAACAATAGTGCTCCCTGCTGAACTGTAAAGAAGAAAACAAAAACAAACAAGTCGCGTGAAACGATATCAAAACATTTACTCCGTTGGTATCAAAAAGATCAACACCACAAACCAGTCATTGCTGAGGCTACAATTAAATAGTCTTGGCTTACCATACCTGAAGACCAAGACGGGTCACGCTCGTCTCCACGAAGCATGCGACCGTAGTACTCACTGAATCTTTTTTTATTTTTTATTCTGAGCACATTTTTTTTTGTAGTAAACATGGTGTATCTATATATTTCTGAAATCAGGAGAAGATGACGAATATATTGCAATCTTTTTTTAATCTGCTACTGAAAATTCGATTTTAATGACAACTTTAATAATCAAACTAATCAGCTAATTTTCAAGCTTCCAAGCTGAAATGCAATCCCATAGTCTGGACTTCGTCAAAGATTGCTTGACAAAAACTTCAATCAATTTGGTTGAAAATTGAGGGCGTGACAGTGCCGCCTCAACTTTCACAAAAAGCCGGATATGACATCATCAGACATCTATCGAAAAAATGAAAAGAATGTCTGGGGATATCATACTCAGGAACTCTCATGTGAAGTTTCAAGAAGATCAGTCCGGTAGTAGTTTTCTTGGAATCGCTTTATACACACACACACACACACACAAAACTTGACAAAATGTAAAAAGAATGAGAGAGGACACAGCTTTAAATAAATAAAAACATGGCACTATTTCATCAGTGCGTAAGAGATTTAAATGTGTAGTGCGTCATACTCACTCCCGAGCTGGTATAACAACAATGCCAGACCTAAACACAGACAAAATGACACACCCCTCTGTATGGTATCAACCTAGTACAAGTCTCAATCACTCCCAAACATGGAAACAGAAGTAATAAGAGCTAAACATAAACAAATGACACACCCCTCTGTATGGTATCAACCTAGTACAAGTCTCAATCACTCCCAAACATGGAAACAGAAGTAATAAGAGCTAAACATAAACAAATGCTTCATGGCCCAGACCTGGGAACCCTTTGTTTTGCACTTGGAGTATTCTCAAACAAACTTGGTGTATTTTCAGTAAAATGAGCGTACTCCACTCAGCATTTGAACATCCATGATTCAATCATACTTCACACGCGTCCGTCGCACCATTAATTAAGTTTACCAATACATTTAAAACAAATGCTTCTTTCAATGTTGACTGACAAAAAGTGTAATCATGTGTCAAAATATCGGTTCAGCTTCGGGATGTGCTTCTGAAGACAAGTAGTCCAGGAGTTGTTCTCCTCGTATTTTTTGTCACAGACCGTACTGATCGTATTCTCGACAATCATGTGTACAAAATACGGCAAAATCATATGCAGACCTGGGAACCCCTGTTTTGCACTTTGAGTACCGTACTTTCCGGGTCATAAGGCGCGACTTTTTTCCTCGAGTTCGACCCCTGCGTCTTGTATAACGAAGCGCCTAATCCGTGTATGAAATACGAAAAAAATCAAAGAGACCGCTTGAGTACCAGTCAAACAACTTGTGATAATGCATGTTTCAGCTACTAGGTACTGCCCTGCCTTTGATCTGGCCGCACACACAGATTTCCACTCTGTTAAACTCGGTCACTGACCCCGATGCAGGAAGTGTTTCCTCTCTCAGATATGACAGGGGAACCACCTCTCATGGCAAAAACTGGGTCATTGACCCCTGGGAAGAAGGTCGTGTCTTTTAACAAGGCCACCCAGCTATCACAATGCCTTTGATCTGGCCGCACACACAGAGCACACATATTTTCACTCAGTTAAAGTCGGTCACTGACCGGTCACTGACCCCGATGCAGGAAGTGTTTCCTCTCTCAGATATGACAGGGGAACCACCTCTCATGGCAAAAACTGGGTCATTTTGGTGCGCCCTATCGGCCCCCTGCGTCCAATGGGTGACTGGATTACAATTTTTTTTAAAAAGAAGGGGGTGCGTCTTAGATAACGAAGCGCCTTGTCACCCGGAAAGTACGGTATTCTCAAACAAACTTGGTGTATTTTCAGAAAAATGAGCGTACTCCACACAGCGTTTGAACATCCATGATTAAAACATGCCTCACGCGCGTCCGTCACACCGTTAATTAAGTTTACCTATACATTTAAAACAAATGCTTTTTTTAATGTTTACTGACAAAAACTGTAATCGTGTGACAAAATACTGGATCGGCTTCGGGATGGGCGTGTGAAAAAAAGTTGTCTGGGAATTTTTCTCGTCGTATTTTTTTCCCACTGACCGTATTCTCAACAATCATGCGTACAAAATACGGCGAAATTGTATGGGTTCCCAGGTCTGATGACCTTAACAGTAATCACTCTGTTTAGAAATAATAATAACATACAATACTGATACATACGACGACCTTACAAGAGATTTTCTACTGCTGGATCAATTTTTTGTCAGTCCCTGTAAGACATCAGTAGAAGTGACAGAAATGTGCATTATGACCCCTTTTCAAGCTTTGTTTGGCATGAGTTTCCCTTTGTCAGTACCTGTAAGACATCAGTAAAAGTGACAGAAATGTGCATTATGACCCCTTTTCAAGCTTTGTTTGGCATGAGTTTCCCTTTGAAAGAGGGTGTAAAAAAAAGTCTTAATGTGTATTTTACTCGATATTGTATCTCTTTCAGAACATAAATAGAGCATCCTGATATATTCAGTTCTAATAACGTTGACCTCACCCTATCTGCTCTTTCAACTCTGGCTTTAGTTATCTCATATCTTCCAACGTTGCCATTGCTATTCTGTTTCTCAGAACCTATGTAGGCTGACAATCGACAGATTGAGAGCATTTTTCACCATAGAATATTCTGTGCTTGAGGTCTCAGTCTTGCCTCCTTAGTACAATTCTTTTCTAACCTTGTCGCCCCATGTTCACCAGAAAATTCAGGTATTTTATTGGTTTTTGCATAGACATACATGAACAGTCAGTCATACCCGTTTTGATTGCAGTTGCCAGTCTTTTTTTGTTCATGTTAATTTTTAACCAAAATACAAATAACGGAATATATTTATCTGCTTGCAAGAGAATGGCTGTAGGTATTCCAAATGACAAAACACCACTAAAGCTCAAAATCTTCACCAAGATGGTTGCAAGTTACTGACTTCCTTAAAAAAGAAAAGGAAAGACACTGACCTTGATCGAGAACGAGAACGACGTTTGCTTCTTGACCTTGACCTTCTGCGCCTGCACCAAAAACAAGACCTCAGCATTTGAATTTACACCTCATACGAAAGGTTAAAAGAAAAAATTCAAATAAAATTCTGTCGAAAGAAACAGAAAGGGCTGAAAATTCTTCACAGTTTCGATCATACACTGGGAACCTTGGGAGGTGTGCATGAGAAATTACCTGACTGGATAGGACCCAAGCACTGGGTCCAACTGGTTGAAATTTCAAACAAATCTCAACTTTAAGCACTCCATCGGACCCAGCCCTTCCTTCTCACCAAGTTGGGTACTTTCTCATGTGTATCAAACCTGATACCCAAGTTTGTTTGTTTGTTCGTTCATTGGCTGAAACTCCCACGGCTTTTACGTGTATGACCGTTTTTACCCCGCCATTTAGGCACCCATACGCCGCTTTCGGAGGAAGCATGCTGGGTATTTTCGTGTTTCTATAACCCACCGAACTCTGACATGGATTACAGGATCTTTTTCGTGCGCACTTGGTCTTGTGCTTGCGTGTACACACGCGGGTGTTCGGACACCGAGGAGAGTCTGCACACAAAGTTGACTCTGAGAAATAAATCTCTCGCCGAACGTGGGGACGAACTCACGCTGACAGCGGCCAACTGGATACAAATCCAGCGCGCTACCGACTGAGCTACATCCCCGCCCTGATATACCCAAGTAAGAAACACTATTGGTTGTTAGAGTACAGGTTGACTCTTTCTCAAACAACTGAAAAACTTCTCAGCAAACATTTCTGTTGTTAGAAGTCTCAACCCTTTCCCTGGACACAGAAAGAGCAATCGTTCTCGCCCATCAAATCTGCACAAGCAATAAATAAAAGCAATGAAACAGAAAAATAAAGTCTGACAGAAAAGGACTAGCGTTGAGGAGTATGCTCACCTGCGCCTTTCCATCTGAAAACAGAACACACTTAACAGAAAGAAAACACAAGCATTCATACTCACACACTCACAAAACAACAAACACACAGACAACCCTCTCTCTCTCGTTCATTAGCACAACACTCAACAGCAAAGTTAGAAACATTTCTTACCTCCCCTAAGCCAACCATGACATTCAAAAAGGGGCCTGGCTCTCCCATTCAGGAAATGTCAATTTTAGGAATTTGACCAGCTCAACCTTTGACACTTTCCATGCTGTTTGTTAGTTTGAATATTTTTTTGACGGTGTGTGTGTGGGGGGGGGGAGTAGGGAGGGGGATGGGGAATGGGGAGACCTTACAAGCAAGTGAGCAGTTCTACAAGATGAAAGGAAAAACCCCAGTAGACGGATGGAGCATATATAAGTACTGCTTTTACACAGCAGCCTACTAGTACTACAAAACCCAAAACCAATTAAACAAAAAATCCCCCCCCCCTTTTTTTTCCCTTTTCTTTCTGCTTTCCTGTTTAAAACAGACCCAGCTGGGTAGGACCAGCTACACTGGAGCGTAAAGAAAAAAGCTCGTACATGCGTTTCAAACTTGAATTTCATTCAAGTCCACTTAAAATGATGAAACAAAATAGGGCAGCACAAAAAAAGCAAGGCAAAATGATAAAAGAAAAACAACAAAAACTAAATCACATCAAAGATAAGCAAATGCATGTACACAAGAGGGTAACAGAAAGTTGTCGTCAGCTATTCACGTATATTAGGAACCTAACCAATGAAAGAAAAAAGAATCCTCCACCAGCCTTACAATGTTTCCCTTTACAAACCCTACAGACCTATTCATGGATATTGCCTATTTAGACACACCTTCAATCATTAGCAGACCTGGGAACCCCTGTTTTGCACTTTGAGTATTCTCAAACAAACTTGGTGTATTTTCAAAAAAATGAGCGTACTCCACACAGCGTTTGCACATCCATGATTAAAACATGCCTCAAGCGAAAAGTATGCCCCGTCACACCGTTAATTAAGTTTACCTATACATTTAAAACAAATGCTTTTTTCAATTTTTAATGACAAAAACTGTACCGTATTTGACGGACTACAAGCCGCGACTTTAAAAAAAAAAAATCGCATTGCGGCTTATAAAAAGATGCGGCTAAAACGTTACCTAAACTTGAATAGCATTCACCTAATGGAAGTCGCCGCGGATTTTCATTTCGCTCAATTAGCGATTACCGGTACTTTATTAGCTCTCTACTCAAGACTCGGCGCTTTTCTCTTTCGTTCGCGAATCTTCGTTTGTCAACAAGTCGTCGTGACAAGCGTACAGAGAAACACCGGATGTATCAGGATCTCGCGCGCGCGAGATTTCGTTTTGTTTGTGTCTCGCGATAGTTGGAGGAGCAAGAGCCGCCATGTTGTGTTTTCGTCTGCTCGAAATGTGCGCAAAAGTCGTAAATCATCCCCAAAAAGCTTATTCCGGGCGGGACTACATGTGTGTGTTGGTTAGAAATTGTGTGTGTGTGTGCGTGTGTGATATTTTTCTTCAAACTTTTTCACTCTTCTTCTTTGTTTCACTTGTTTATTCTCAGAGCCGATTTCGCCAAATACCGTACTTTCGTTTGTCTGGTTTGATTGACAAGATCCGATTATATTTTTATTGACAGCGGCTAATAAAGTGACGTAATCATGTGCCAAAATACTGGATCGGCTTCAGGTTGGGCTTGTGAAGAAAAGTAGTCCAGGAATTTTTCTCGTCGTATTTTTTTCCCACTGACCGTACTGAGCGTATTCTCGACAATCATGCGTACAAAATACGGCAAAATCGTATGGGTTCCCAGGTCTGCATTAGCTCCATGCTAATTATTTCATGAATTTTAATTATAATCCGCAAACAGTTGCACGTCCCAACTTCCATTCGTCTACGCATCTTGATCATTGCTAGTAGGTATGCTTTTCCAATACAGCTGAAAACTGTTGGATTCCGGAATTTAAATCTGAAATCTTGCCAGGCCATGCTCATTCTACGATGGACGGTGTTACATAGCATTACACAGCGTAAACAAACACACTGTACGTTGGAGAATACACACTGTGTCGAACCCTCAAATAGAAGTCTGTATCTTTGGGCGAGTTCAACCATGTACCTTTCGCAACAGCATGAGAAATACGAACTTCCCACAGGAGCGAAGAATACGGCAAAAATCAAAAGAAAGACAGCGGCGGAACGAAGGCGGAACGAAGGCGAAGTGGAGAAATCAATTCTCAAAACATGACCCAAACACAGCCCTTTGAACTGTGAATAACTCAGAGTTCAAACAGTTATTTGTAGGTATTTCCAATGTTAGGTGACTTCATTACAATCCCCAACCTGAACTGTATAGCTCTTGGGGCATTAGGGAGTTTTTTGGTCCATTATATTCCTTTAAAACTACTATATACCTGCGGTCAAAGAGGTACAAGTTTACATGCAACGCCAAAGCAAACTGACTGGGAACAGGGTAAAGAAGGAAACAAAAAGAAAAAAGAATGAGAAAGGACACAGCTTTGAATCAAAATAAAAACTGTTTGCGCTATTTCAGCAGTGCGTAAAGGATTTAAATGTGTAGTGCGTCATACTCACTCCCGAGCTGGTATAACAACAATGCCAGACCTACACACAGACAAAATGACACACCCCTCTGTATGGTATCAACCTAGTACAAGTCTCAATCACTCCCAAACATGAAAACAGAAGTAAATAAGAGCTAAACGTAACCAAATGCACAGTAATCATTCTGTCCCGCCGTATTGGAACATTTCGAGCCTCCTGATATGTCCAGTTCTGGTAACATTTACCTAACTCTGATTAATAACATTTTCCTCACTCTAAGTCTAACTACCTGCTCTTTCAGCAGCTACCTGGCTTCAACCATTTCATATTTTCCAATGTTGTCATTGCTATTCTGTTTCTCACTGCATATGCAGGCTGAGAATCAACAGATTGAGAGCGCTTTTTCACGAGTCTCAGTCTTGCCACCTATCTACAATTCTTTTCTAACCTTGCCCGATATGTTGAAGTTGAATTTCTTAAGCTTGGTGTTGAAATGTACAAGACTTCTAATGTACATCAGACAACAGTTTTCTTCGTGTACATCCACTCAATGTACATGTATTTTTCTATGCAGACACCGACTATATTAGGCCAAAAAAAAAAATTGTCTGTTTCTGGTAATATGGCTAAAAAAAATAGGGTCGGTAGGTAGGGATTTTTATTTTTTTTTTATTTTTTTTTTTTTTACACCAAATGTAGACCAATAAAACTAACTTTAAAAATCGCGCAAAGAGACTGGATTCACTATACATAGAGACAAGACACTCAACACATTTACAAATCGTCAGCGGACTTTCGTTTTCACACGTTTTTGTTGTTCATTTCCTCACCCTGTCCTTTACCACCAAAAAATAAATTAAAAAAATTTGAGTTTGGAAAAAAAAAGTTTAGGGTCGGCGCCGAAATTTAGGGCGGTCGGGTGACCAGAAACAGACAAATTTTTTTTGTTGGCCTTAACAGACATGACTTTATATTGAGAACAACAAAAACAGCATAAACTTAACCAAACTGACATGAGAGGAGCAGGCATGTGCTTGTTCTCCACAAGAGGGGATGGGGAACAGACAATGTTCGGAAATAACTTTGTCAGAATTTTAAGCGTTGTGGCAGAGTAAGAGCCCCTTTTTAGTTTTACTGAGCAAGGTTTTCAAAGCTAGCAGGTATTGGCCGGCTCTAACCTGCAATCGTGACGAACAGCAGGTTATAGCCAGCCAGTAGTCTGCTGGTTGCTTCACCTTGCTTTGAAAAGCTTGGCTCAGTAAAAGGGCTACTCTGCCACACTACTTAAAAATCATGACAGAGTTATTTCTGGAAAACATCTATTGGGCAGCACACGCGGTGGTTTAGAAGTTTCAGAGCCAACATTGCAAAACAAGAGAAAAAATACATTTTCCTCACCTAGATCTGGACCGGCGACGCCTTGGCGAGCGAGTTCTTGATCGTCGAACGCGACGTGGCGACCTTGACTTTCTTCCTCGAGAGCGTGACCTGGTGCGACGGCGACGCCCTTTCGAACGAGATCTTGAACGTCTCCTGGAGCGCGACCTTGAACGGCTGAAGCCTCTGGACCGAGATCTTCGGCGTGACCTTGATCTTGAACGGCTTCTCTCTGAAATCGCATACACACTTCCTAGGCGCCAAACGAAGAGACAAAACAGAAAATTATGAAAATTAAGTTAATGTGACACAGATCCCATGCTACTCTCCTTAAACTCTTCAGTGTAAGACTTCCTCAGTTTTCAGAAGCAGTTTCTTCACATTTTCTCTTCATGAACTCTGGAAATTAACCTCCACTTTAAAACTCCTCTTTTGAGACCCAATTTCTCTGAGATTTTGTTTTGTTTAGATCTTAACAGGTAAGGAGGGAGGGGGCGGGGGGCTTGCAAGAGGACAATAAATGGAAATAAATTGCACTCAAAACTGAAAGAAAGGCAGTGGAACCCCCCCCCCCCCCCCCAGGACCTTGATTTCTAAAATGTTTTGTTCATAACGTCTGTAAATTTCTCCCCATATTTAAGACTCCCCCCTTTTTAAGACCTGACTTTCTCCAATGTTTGGCGGTCTTATAAAGGGGGGTTCTACTGTACCTCCAGCAGCAGCGGAGATGAGGGACTGGGCCTCCTTCACTTTCTTCATGGCCTCCTCCACCTCTCGGCGCGACGCCTCCTGCGACTTGGTCAGGGGCTTGGTGATGCTCACCTTGGAATGGCTAACTCTGAAGGAAAAAATGTACAGGCACACATGAGAATAGAACATTGTCAAAAAAGGAGGTAATCTGATTTGTGTAAAATCCAAAATAAAACAAGAAGGGCAAAGCCCATACGACTCACATGCTTTACACATTTTTCCTACCAAAATACATGTGACCCAAGGTCAAGGTCATCCAAGGTCATGCAACACAAAGTTGTTAATTCAAGACATAGGAAGTACAATGGTGCTTATTGGCTCTTTCTACCATGAGATATGGTCACTTTTAGTGGTTCACTACCTTATTTTGGTCACATTTCATAAGGGTCAAAGTGACCTTGACCTTGATCATATGTGACCAAATGTGTCTCATGATGAAAGCATAACATGTGCCCCACATAATTTTTAAGTTTCAAACAGTTATCTTCCATAGTTCAGGGTCAAGGTCACTTCAAAATATGTATACAATCCAACTTTGAAGAGCTCCTGTGACCTTGACCTTGAAGCAAGGTAAACCAAACTGGTATCAAAAGATGGGGCTTACTTTGCCCTATATATCATATATAGGTGAGGTATTGAATCTCAAAAACTTCAGAGAAAATGGGAAAAATGTGAAAAATAGCTGTTTTTTAGGCAACATTTATGGTCCCTGCGACCTTGACCTTGAAGCAAGGTCAAGATGCTATGTATGCTTTTTGGGGCCTTGTCATCATACAACATCTTGCCAAATTTGGTACTGATAGACTGAATAGTGTCCAAGAAATATCCAACGTTAAAGTTTTCCGGACGGACGTCCGGACGTCCGGACGACTCGGGTGAGTACATAGACTCACTTTTGCTTCGCATGTGAGTCAACAAAATGTAGAAGATTTTATTAGTTTTTCTTCCTTACAAGACCAAAGAAACAAAGGGACATAAGCGATCTAAAAGAATACGATATGTGCAACGAGACTAAGTTAGAGTTATGCCAAACACGTCTTCTGGCACCTCAGAGAATAGGCACCTCAGAGAATAATTTTAAAAAACAAGCACTGAAATGAACAAGCCATTTTCCTCCTGTTGCACATGTCGTATGCACTTAACCCTCATGTAAGAGAAGAAAGTAAATTGATATACACCTGAGGAAAATTGCTCACAGCTTCAAAATCAATTTAATGTTGATTTTCCATATCTAACATCTTTCTTTATTTGGTGTTTAACGTCGTTTTCAACCACGAAGGTTATATCGCGACGGGGAAAGGGGGGAGATGGGATAGAGCCACTTGTCAATTGTTTCTTGTTCACAAAAGCACAAATCAAAAATTAGCTCCAGGGGCTTGCAACGTAGTACACTATATTACCTTACTGGGAGAATGCAAGTTTCCAATACAAAGGACTTAACATTTCTTACATACTGCTTGACTAAAATCTTTACAAAAATTGACTATATTCTATACAAGAAACACTTAACAAGGGTAAAAAGAGAAACAGAATCCGTTAGTCGCCTCTTACGACATGCTGGGGAGCATCGGGTAAATTCTTCCCCCAAACCCGCGGGGGGAATATCCAACATGAACACTTGGAGGAATTCCTCTAACAGGAGGAAGATTCTCATACCTGGAATGGGGATGATGAAACTGAGCGTGCCTACAACTGTTGTGTGCACACTTGTCTTACGCAGCTAATATATTTCAAAAAACGCCTGATAAAAACTATGTTTGCTGATGTGCTAAACAATAGGAGCTGTGTTAACAACTTGAATGAGAGTTGTCCCCCGTAAATGACCAAAGGGTCAATTTGATTTCTCACATCATCTCTCTTGCAACATTATTGTATTTTATTCTACACACCTGAGAGAGACCATCCATGTGCTAAATATACACGTGTGTATATCACGTAAATGAAGTCGGATAAAACTACAGTCTGGCTGAGACCTTAGAAGTAATTTTCGACTTCTCGTAATGACAAAGTCACTGAGACAAACTGCTCGTAATGACAAAGTCGCGGAGACAATCTTAACATATTGTATAAAATAAGAGAAAAGGAGCTGACGTGATAGTTCTGCCATTGAAGTTGATGCCATTGTATCCGAGGCAGGTGGCAACGGATCGCTGGTCCGTCAGCTCCAGGTAGGCACCACGCGACCCGGAGGATCCGTCCCCTGCCATTCGCACGTACTTCACCTCCCCTGCTTGGGAGAAGAAGCTGATCAGGTTGTCAGGAGTCTGAAAAAAGAAATAAATATTTCTGGGATTCTGCGATACAGTTTTTGCAAATTATTTTTAATCTATAAGAGCAAAGCCTTGATAGACTCTCCATCACAGTGGCAGGGTGCAATTTCCAATAACAAGCACTGTTGTACAGCATCGTTTCTGTCAGAGCAGTGACTTTGAAATCTGATGAAGATTTGCGTAACTTTCAAAGAATCAAACCAGAATCATGAAAGGCTTGGTGAATCCTGAGTTTGAAGGGCCCAGCTGTGAATATTTTCAAGAAAAGTCGATCTAACTTTTACAATATATGTAAGGGCCAACAAGCTCAAAGAATAAATCCTAGCCAAGGTTCAAAAGCTCTACCTTCCAAAACGCGGAAGAAAACAAAAATCTCCATTTTTAACTGGCATGCAAATGAACAGTATGCACTTCATGGCCTATTAGCAAGTCAAGTTGATCTACTCACGTGCATTTGCACATCCAGTCTATCTACTCACCGTTTTAGGGTCAAGGTTGCCAATGTAGACGGTGCGACGGATCTCCTCCACTTTTGCCGCATCCAGATTGGCCGGCAAGGGAGGATACTGCGGTAAACCAAGAGCATTTAATCGAGGGTCGTAGGTCGATATCACCTGACCACCGCCAGAACCTGCCACCTAAAGAGAAAGAAACACACAATGCTTTCTATAAATCCCCTAAGCCCCAGTTCAGCCTTCAAGCTGCAATATAAAGCCAAGCGCTTTGACATCCATGTGTAGCCCACAATTCTCTCTACTCGGTCACCTTTCTGCACAATATCTTGGCCATAAAAGAGGGAGAGATATTACATCAAAGAAGAAGCTGACTTTTGGCTGAGCTTTTTATTTCATACAACATACCATTACCAGAAGTTGACAAAGGCATCACATTTGGTTGTGCATGTGGCGTTAGTGCATGCATACGCGCGCGTGTGTCAGCCTGTGCGTGCATACGTTTGTTTATGTGTGTGGGTGCGTGCATTTGGGTGTGTGTGTCTGCAAGTGTTGGTGAAAACACCTTTCACAACAACAGCAGCAGGCTAGTGAACAAAATCAAACAGAAAACCCTGGAACGCATAAGAAGAAAAATCCAAAACCAAAATGGGAAAATGCAGACGCTGAACTTTTCAACTACAGCATTAACATAACTTTACCCACAACTCTAACATCTCAGTGACACAACAGAGAACAAAACTTCAAATAAATTCACTGTCAGTGTCAAAAAAGTGTCACGAGAAAGAGAAAAAGCCAGAAGTACAGTGGATCCTCTCTTTACAGACTTAAAAAAATCTAAGAAAATCATGTCTTAGTTAAAAGGGTAGGACTAGGAGTTCTAAAACTAAAATGGAGGTACATTTACACTTACAGACGTTATGACCAGAAAATCTTTAAAAAAAAAAAAAGGTTTTGAATATTGGATGGTCTTACAAGGAGAGTTCCACTGTAACTAAGATAACTGATTAAATCAAGTTACATCCCTTGCATTCTTCTCTGTTTGTATGCAGAATTACTTTACTTACTTTTATCTGTAAGTACGAGAAAATACCTGATTATAAATGCACATATACTGTTCCGAACGAATCATTTTTGTTAAAACATTTTCTTTCATTTAGCTCATAATATATTCTCATTAATGCATGCATCAGCTGTATTAAATGTTTCAGTAATATATAGTGCGTACCATTTGAACCGTCGTTTTAACTCTGACAAATCCCTGTGCAAACCATAGCTCTGTTAACTTTGTTCTTTTGTCCTATGAAAACTTGTAGGTTGCACTGGTAACAGTGGTTGAACACAGCATATATATATATATATATGTGGACTCAAACTCATTTATCATGTGCACACCAACTCACACACAATTACTGCATACATTTATTCTTCGTACTTTTCTAACATACAAAGTGAAAGTGATGAACACATAGCCAAGCAGTCCAATCTGTTGGCAGTGGCTACTAACTCCTTAAACTTGAACCCCAGTATCAAAGGAAAATAGGTCAGTCGGACCTGGATTGAAAATATACATGTATTACACTATTATTCATAGGTCCTAATGTCCAAGCCTTGTCAGATTGGTAGGAAACTTGATGGTCAGAAGACCTCCTACATGTCAAAACTGTCAGACAGTCGAACAGCCAGGGGTCAGACCAATGCGTCGGATAAAAAAAAGTATGCATCAATGACCGAGGCAGACATGTTTACCCCAAAAACTTGACAAGAGTAATGGTCAAGTCAAAAAATAGTTATCTGATGACCAAAATAGTAACCCAGTGGTTACAAACGCCAACATTGGCAACACAAAGCTAATTTGAAGCACATTTGATAATCGTAGTCTGGACTCAAATGGAGTATTTTTTTCCCCAAATCCTAAAACATAGTAATGAATTACTCCAAAATAGTAAGGGTAAACAGGTCTGCCGAGGACAACACTGGCAAGTTATGCTTGTAGAAAAAGATGACTGACCTGGCTGACGACATTGGCCGGCCAAGCAGGCTGTCCAGGTGCCATGCGGGCCACTGTCTGGGGCGTCAACTGCATGGCTACTTTCTCATCAGGGATCTTGCCTGAACACACACATTTCTTACAGGTCAGTTATT
This sequence comes from Littorina saxatilis, assembly GCF_037325665.1. Lineage (NCBI taxonomy): Eukaryota > Metazoa > Mollusca > Gastropoda > Littorinimorpha > Littorinidae > Littorina > Littorina saxatilis. The sequence goes on along the minus strand of NC_090249.1, from coordinate 59,448,839 downwards.
CACTAATCTCATCAGGAATCTTGCCTGAACATACACATTTCTTACAGGTCAGTTATTCACTAATCTCATCAGGAATCTTGCCTGAACATACACATTTCTTACAGGTCAGTTTTTCACTAATCTCATCAGGGATCTTGCCTGAACACACACATTTCTTACAGGTCAGTTATTCACTAATCTCATCAGGAATCTTGCCTGAACATACACATTTCTTACAGGTCAGTTATTCACTAATCTCATCAGGAATCTTGCCTGAACATACACATTTCTTACAGGTCAGTTTTTCACTAATCTCATCAGGGATCTTGCCTGAACATACACATTTCTTACAGGTCACTTAATGACTTATTCACTAATCTCATCAGGGATCTTGCCTGAACATACACATTTCTTACAGGTGAGATATTCAGTATTCTTTGTATTGGACAGAACAGCACAACGCTGGCACATAAGTCAAATGAGACACTTTTCTTTGGCTTATGATAAGTCACACACAAAAAAAAGAAATTTATTTGGCTACATCTGCACAATTAAGTGACTCACATACAGTCGCAGGCTACTAGTACTACTTGTACTGCTCATGGCTATACCAGTGCACATATGTGTGCATATCAGTCACACAGGCACATAGTAACACTATATCATCAGCTAACCATCCAGTCACACATACACATACTGATATTGATAATATCTCAACTGCTTACCATCCATAACAGGAACGACGATGAGCGCTCTGTCGATGAAGACAGTGTTGGTCAGATGGAGAGACACCCCAGCCGAGGTGGAGTCGTCGAACTCGATGTAGCATACTTTGGCCGCCACCTGTTGGTCGGAACCCCTGTCAATACACACAGCAATACTCAATACAGTGGAACCCACCTTTTAAGACCCCCCCAATTTAAGACTTCCTCCCCTTTAAGACCTTTGTTTTCTCTGTTTAAGTGTTACTGTTAGGCACAAAGTCTTCTTCAAGTATGTGACTCACAATATATTATAAGTGTACAATCAATCCTATTCCTATGCATGATTGTTGTTGGATTTGGTACCTTCTCAATTTGTATATAGATCTATCACTCAATTTCACTTTTATCTTTATTAAAATTATTTGCAAATTGCAGTACTCACTTGATAAAAGCAAGATGATTATTATATATATAGCAGACAGGAAGCTTTATCTATAGCTTACACGTCCTTACACATAATGGTAAGATTAAATTCATTAATAATTAATAGTTTTTATGCTAAAGCATCAGCAGTCCTACTTCAGTCGACTAGGCTGAGCATGCGTTGAAATTTCGAGAGAAAAAAAATCAGACAGTCCTAGAAATCTCACAGAAGCATTTCAGAGACATTATAAGACAATACTGAGGAAAAAGCACAAATGATAGTCGCAGACTCATACTTACTCAGGCGGAAAAACTTTTATTTCTCGAATCCGCCCAATAAACTGGAACAGCGTTTTCAGCTGCTCCTTGGACGTTGTCGGAGCAACATTTGTGACCTGGATCACACGGGTATCCAGCTTTGACATCGTCAATGCAAGATGTCCTTCTTGTTATTGGCCAATCATTCAATGCTACACTGGATCGTTTTCTGTAGTAACAAACATGCAAGAAAAAAACAAGTGGGTTTGCTCAGTCTGCAAAACGTACAACACACGCCAAAAACCGGAAGATTGCTACCGTCGGCAATACCACAACGAGGCTATAGTTTTGTTTACTAAGATTTATCGTCCTCCGCCTTTTGGGCATTGATCAATTCATCATCTTTCTAGTCCGAAATATTTCTGTTCAGTTGTTGTTGTTGTTGTTGTTGTTGTTGTTGTTGTTGTTGTTGTTGTTGTTGTTGTTGTTGTTGTTGTATTTACATGACATGCTAACACAGGTCTGTTGCGCTGGACCAAAACAAAAGAAAGACAGAAAGGTCAACTTGGAGGAACATGCAATTCAAATGTAATACAAGAGACATTTCCATGCATGTCTTTGAGAATGCAAAAGATTCTGGGATCTGTAACTTTTCTTTAAAGAGAATGTGCTACAAACACAGCCAACAAACACAGAAACCGCAAAAAATTATGAAAAATTAAAATTATATTAGATGTAAATTAGCTTCAGGTCGGTTGGCGCCGGGTAACCCCCGATTCCATCCACTCACTCAACCCCTCGTCCCCCCTCTCTCTCTCTATCTCTCTTGCATTTATCATAATTATTTGAGTGACAAAGTAAATGGCAATGTGTCGTGATTTTGATGGATTTAAACAAACTAAATCATTATAACAAAAGAGAGTACAACAGTAACACATTGTTTTCGTTCTGTTACAGCTACTTTATTACACAGGTTTGGAGTATCAGATGAGATCGAAAAGTGGGCTTTAACAGCCTGTCGGGGGCAAAAAAACAAAACTATCGTATGCTTACAATTATTTCAGAATCATTCAAATTCGACTCTTGCAATAATCCGTCAACTTGGCCAGCGTCGTCTCGAATTTTGTCCCACTAAACCACAACTCCGATGGAAAATCCATTTTCACAATGAGGAAGGATGTCCCATTTCAGCGAACTTTGAGCAAGAATTGGTAATGCGAGAATTTTTTGTAATGTTTTTGTGTACACTTTTTTGTTTTATTTTAAGTTTCATAAACTGACTACTGAGAACATCAGAAAGCCTTTTGTCCTTTCACGCAAATTTTTGTTGTTTTCAACGTACAAGAGTACTACCGGAAAGCCCAGTCAGCGCAAACTTTATTCCCAAAAAGAAGGTACGTTTGGTCTTGGTGTGTGTCTGTTGAGTGTTTTGTACGTTTGACATTCTTTCATTTTGTTCTTTGAAACCTGTTAGTCATGTGTCCCCTAACTCTATCTTTAATATTTTGGTCTGATTTTTACAGTTACTTTAGATTTAGATCTTGACCTACTGCAGTCGGCATGATTTGTTCGGGTTGTGATCGCGTGTCACGACTTTATTGTTCAGCAATTTTTGTCACAAACTCACAGTCTATATGAACGAGGAATTGGACAGTAGTAATAACTGGGAATGCTGCACATATCAAGTAATTTGTATGGAGTGTTACCCCATTTAATCTTCTTCTGCGTTCGTGGGCTGAAACTCCCACGCACACTCGTGTTTTTTGCACGAGTGGAATTTTTACGTGTATGACCGTTTTTTCCCCCGCCATTTAGGTAGCCATACGCCGTTTTCGGAGGAAGCATGCTGGGTATTTTCGTGTTTCTATAACCCACCGAACTCTGACATGGATTACAGGATCTTTTTCGTGCGCACTTGGTCTTGTGCTTGCGTGTACACACGGGGGTGTTCGGACACCGAGGAGAGTCTGCACACAAAGTTGACTCTGAGAAATAAATCTCTCGCCGAATGTGGGGACGAACTCATGCTGACAGCGGCCAACTGGATACAAATCCAGCGCGCTACCGACTGAGCTACATCCCCGCCCTACCCCATCTAATGAAGTCGGACAAGGTAGCCACTTGATCATATTATAGAGCCAAGAATATATTTATTTCTTTAATTTGAGAATGTTGACTGTCTCCCCCTGCGAACAATAATTAGGATATGGACCCTCAGGGGCTCCGGTTACACTAAAAGTTTCATTGTCAACCAGACCAGACCTAAATAGTAGTCCACAAATTCTGCCACTTCATAAGTTCATTGTCTTCAAAGCATTTCCTTATAGCTTCCTTCAGCCTCAAGAAACTGAAAGTTTGTGATACAGTCAATATGAGTCATGTCATGTCTCATGATGATTTTGAAACATGTATAAATTTAAAAATCAAAATACCATAGGATCAGTGAAGAGTGGAGGGACAATGAGGTATTAATTTACATCCGTGTTGGATCATGACACATATCCAAATGCACTTTTTTGTGGATGTTTTTTTCCAGGCAATCAGCACAACAATTGTCAAAAACTCCACACAAGAACGTACTCATTTTCTCTCTCTCTCTCTCTCTCTCTCTGTCTCTCTCTCTCTCTCTCTCTCTCTCTCTCTCTCTCTCTCTCTCTCTCTCTCTCTCTCTCTCTCTCTCACAAAAATTTGATGATGAAGAATTTACCCAAACTGGTTGCTGCTGTGTTTTACTTTTGTTTTATTGTTCTTACTTGTATGACTTTCATGTATGACTTTCATGTATGACTTTCATGTATGACTTTCACTTTCAGGTGAAATCTGAAAAGAAGTGAGGAGTGAAGCCAGAGAACAGCTAAGCATGGCTGACGTCAAGAGATTGGTATTCTCCATCCTGACCTTCCTAGAGGACCAGAAGAAGACAGGAGGTTTGGATGATGAGCAAGTGGAAAGCTTGGAAGGTAAGTTGCTTGGTGATTGACGTACAGTGGAACCCCCCCAAAAATCTAAGAAGATCCTGTCTTAAAAAGGAGTGTTAAAATAGAGATAAATTTACAGGGGTCTACAAATAAAAAAGAAAAGCAAACTAGTGCCCTTGACCCTTGAGTACAGGTCGGATTTGCAGTCCATGAACAGAGAAGAAGAAGAGTGACACATGGATGACCAATTTTTGAACTGTTGAAGTACACATTAAATTACATATTCTTACTCCGAATCACATAAAAGCATTGACGTAGTCAGAGATGCTAAGGTCTGAAAATCGCTACCCGTCTAACTTTTCTTCTTCTTCTTCTGCGTTCGTGGGCTGAAACTCCCCCGTACACTCGTGTTTTTTGCACGAGTGGAATTTTACGTGTATGACCGTTTTTACCCCGCCATTAATGCAGCCATACGCCGCTTTCGGAGGAAGCATGCTGGATATTTTCGTGTTTCTATAACCCACCGAACTCTGACATGGATTACAGGATCTTTTCCGTGCGCACTTGGTCTTGTGCTTGCGTGTACACACGAAGGGGGATGAGCCACTAGCAGGTCTGCACATAAGTTGACCTGGGAGATTGGAAAAATCTCCACACTTAACCCACCAGGCAGCCGCGACCGGGATTCGAACCCTCGACCTTCCGATTAAGAGGCCGATGTCTTACCACCCCGCCACAGCGCCCGTCACTACCCGTCTAACAATTTAAAGGGAAGCAACCCCACAACAAAAAAGTGTAAGAGGAAGCGTAGCTAAGGACGCTTGCCATGGGGGTTACCTCCCATTGGTGTGAACTACGTCACTACCGCTTCCCAAGCACGTGGTAGAACGCATACAACTTTTTTAGCTCAGAGGAGATGGTCGCATTTTCTTTCGCTCTCGTGGCTATCTGTTTGCTGTTTGCTCGGCACCCACCGGCCACGTTACCCGTCTGCTTGCTTGCTCAGGGTTCGTGCAGGTGCTTGAAATCCTTAAAAGTGCTTGAATTTTGAGGGGTCAGTTTCAAGGCCTTGAAAGTGCTTAAACAATTGGCAAGATCCTTGAAAGTCCTTAAAAACTCTAATGCTGCAAACCGATTACACAACAACCACCCACAATAAACAATTGCAATGATTTATTATTTGATAACCTCAAAGAAAAAGTTGAACAGTAACCTACAGTCCCTTTTGAGTCTGTCTGCTTCAAAACCAGCGTCTGCTACGAATCTGTAGCCTTTGACAAAAATTAATTCATCAGCTTTTGAACATACAATGATTCAAATCGGCGTGCGGAAAGGGGGTATAATAACCAGCGAGTGTTTCATTGCGAGCTTGGAAGGTAAGAGGGTGCTTGATTTTTATCTTCAGAAGGTCTTAAAAGTCCTTGAAAAGTCCTTGAATTTTAGAACAAAAAAACTGTACGAACTCTGCTTGCTGCTTCGTAGTTGGTGAGCTCTTTCCAGTTAGTCTTGTGGACTAGCGTTTATTGTTCGTTCCACTGAATTTTCGTCCTTTTTCGGACTTCGTATTTGTCAGTAGGTTGTTGTTCGGCCGCCATTTTGGTAGCCATTTTGACTAGCGTGTGTTGCCTTTCTACTGAGTTTGTTCGTCCGTGTTTGGACTTCGTACTGTTTCAGTAGTTTGTTGTTTAGCCGCCGTTTGGGTAGCTATTTTGACCAGCGTTAGTTGTTTCTTCCTGCTGAATTTTCGTCCGTTGTGGACTTCAAAATTTTTCAGTAGTTAGCTGGTCCTTTTTCGTCAGCATGGCTGACAGTGAAAAGAAACGTAGTGTGAAGGCCGAGGGCAAGAGCAAGGGTCCTTCGAAGCCTAAGTCTTCATCCAAACCCCCTGTGGTTGTTGTAGTTTTGGATCAGGCACACAATACGGTGTTTTCTGTGCCCATTTCTGCCCCTGAAGATGTTCGTGCTAGTTCACAGCCTGGTGTTAGTATGTCTTCTAGTTTGCCTTCTGTCTCGGCACCAGAGCCTAGTGCTTTGGTGTCGACTTTGATTAGCTCTCTGCTGCCAGAGATCCACAGCCTCGTGCGCGAGGAGATGAAGCGTTCTGTTCCGTCTTCCAGCTCCGTCCTCCACCCGGAGGTGGGGGGCACGCGTTCCTTGGCCGCGATTCGGATTCCGGTGGCCACGTGGTCCAGAGGGGATCTCCGCCGCCCTCCTCCCCTGGCTCTTCGAACCGGTCCGCTAGCGCTCGTGACGCTGCAGGACATTCCCTTTTGGGAGACGGTTCTCGTCATGACCGGCATACTTTGTCTCTCGCTTGCGGGAGTGCAGGTATGCATGTCCCCTCGGGGATACGGTCATCGCAGGGTCACCCCCTGCCAGGTACGTCTGCCCCTCCTCCTGGTGGTAACCAGTTCCCGGGAGAGGGGCAGAAGCAGCCGTCGTTTTCGACAGCTGCGCTTGCGGTTTTCACCGGAAGCATAGGTTCACCGGCTAGCGGACCTTTCATAGTCCCATCCGGTTCGAACCTAGCCTTACGTCAGCAGTCGTTTTCGACAGCTGCACTTTCGGTTTTCACCGGAAGTGTAGGTCCACCGGCTAGCGGACTTGTCACAGTCCCATCCGGTTCGGACCTAGGGCGGGCCTTCGGGCTTCCGCCCGCAGTCCGCGCAACACCAGCTGCGGCATGCTTCGGTTGCACTTCCGGCTCCGCCCGGAATTCCCGGTCCTGTTCCCGACGCTTCCTCTTGGACGTCGGCGATTGCGAACCATGGACTGGCCTACGGGCATGCAGGCTTCCAGCCTCAGTTGGTCCAGCAGCCCCTCCACCCTTCCGAGGTGGGGACTGCTGGCTCCTCCGTTCCTGTGCCTTCGGTTTTCGATGCCTCTTCCTCTCACCCTCCTCTTAGTCAGGGGGTGAGGAGGGACGATTACCAGCAGGGCGGGTTTCTGGCTTCCGGTTTCCCCTCTCAGCGTTCCTTCACAGGCAACTACGGCTTCGAACCATGCCCTTCGCTTGCCGCGTCGGACTCTCAGTCGGTCGACGATGAGCAGACGCGTTCTGGGTTTCCGGCCAGTCTCAAGGTGGCTCTTGAGTCTGCGGCCGAAGTCACTTCCAGATACTTCCCGGAAGGGGCCTCGTCTTCGGTAACTTCCTCCTCGGTTGCTCCGTCGGCTATGGCTGACTTCCGGTCTGAGAGAGAGGAGGAACACTACATCCGTTTTGAGGAGTCACCTTCGGTGGCTTTTCACCTCTCTCGCATTTTATTTTTGCCAAACCTTCTCCTTCCGGCAGCGGTCTGCCTCCAGTTCCGGTTCCGTTGCTGGTTGCCCATGGCTCAGCTCCGGAACGGGCACTGCCTTGGCTAGCCTCTCCCGCACAGGCTTTGACTTTCGTGCCCTCTGCGCAAAAGAAGCTTTCTTTGCCCAGGGTTTCTCTGAATTTGCTGTTGTCGTATGCCCTCCCGCGCTCACCCCTGCCGGTGTCGCCGGAGCTCCTCCCTCTTCTCGCTAAACCCCTGAAGAAGGACTTGGGTCTTCTGCTCTCTCAAGGCCCCGCTTTCCAGGCTTCCTCCAGCTTTCAAACCCCCCTTCTCACAAGAGGCAAGGACCGTCCTACAGGCGGAGGTTGCCTCTCTGCTAGGGAAGGGTGTGGTGGAAGAGGAGACTTGCTCACGGCCCTCCCATCCCTCTCTCTCTGGTGAGAGGGGAGCTCGTGCAGCCTCGAACCGGCGTTCCACACGAGGACTCTCAATCACTGAATCTTCACTTGTGGAGGTTGTTCGGTCCTCGCAGAGGCGTTCTGGGGCTTCAGAACGGACTTTGGACCTGGTACAGCGCTCTCACAGAGCCTCCACCTCGTCCGTGTACGCTTCACATTGGAAGGCCTGGGCCACATGGTGTCAGGCTCACGGGCTGAACGCTGTGGCCCCCCGCTCTATGCATGTGGCCAACCACCTCTCTGACCTGTCCTCACAAGGAGCCTCCGCCTCCTCTTTTAAAGGTCCGGAGATCGGCGATCTCCGCTACTCTGAGACAGATAGGGCATTCTATCAGTGTCAGCGGGGTCATTTCAGGAGTCATTAAGGGCGCAGCCCTTAAGGATGCTAAGACCCGCTCTCCCATCCCCAAGTGGGATCTCTTCCTAGTCCTCAAGTTTTTACGCTCTACGGACTTCGAACCCTTGAGGGACTCCAGCCTTCCTAACCTGACCCGCAAGACACTGTTTCTACTGCTCTTAGCTACAGCGCGTAGAGGTAGTGAGATACATGCCCTCTCCGGAAGTCCGGAGGATATCTCTCGGGAGCAGGACGGCTCTATGTCATTAAAATTCCGCACGGGTTTTCTAGCCAAGAATCAGGCTCCAGATCAACCTTCCCCTCTGGTTCAGGTTAAACCCCTTACCCACATCCTGGCCCCAGGCGATCCGGATCTGGTTAACTGTCCAGTTCGGGCCCTTGATGCTTACCTTGCTCGCATTCAGCCGGTTCGATCAAGCTTGCAGAAGCTTCTGTTCATATCCCTTAACACATCAAGGGACAAGGATATTTCCAGGACAACGCTGGCCCGGTGGGTGTCGGCTCTCATTAGGCAGGCCTACGAATGGAGCCTTTCCGGGGGGGGGGGGGGGGGGGGCGCAGCCTGTCATACACACACATTTCACTTGTTGTTTGATTGTTAAATAAAGTGTCATTATTATAGTTCATGCAAACAAGCCTCTATCTTTAATGTGTAAATCATGTGAACATGTGCTTGCAGTGGCCATCCAGTGCTTGGAAACGGTGTACAGACTGACCACCAGTGACCAGAAGCAGGTGGCTCAGTACAGGGTCCAGAGAAACTTGCTCGACATTTTTAATTCCCAGTTGACAGAGGTGAGCTGGAGTGTGCGCTATTGAAACTAAAAGAAAACGTTTAATTCAACATGTTCACAAGAACCTTGAACTGACAGCCTTTAAAGTAGACAAACAAGAGATGCAACAGAGAAAAATAAAGAAATGTTACTGTGACTTATCGTGAAATGTCCCCAAGATGGTCGTAGCCATGACCAAAAATACTTCGTTCATCGGCTCTTCGCACAGAATTTGGGACTCATGTTATAAGAGGAAGGGAAGTTTGCTATGTATACCTGCCGTTGGCTGCTGTAACAAAAACTCCTTCTACCTGTGCACAAGAAGAATTTCAGCACTGTACTGGAAATGTTAACAAAATAAATTACAACCTAGCATTATTCAAATTGAGTGCATGTGTGAACAGCTCAGATCATGGGTCAATAAAGTGTTACACAGATGGTCAAAATTAAAGTACAAGATATTGCACTGGAAGTGGAACTACACTGTTGCTTAGTGTCTGTATGAAGCTACAAGGTGAAAATAGAAAAAGAAAAACACGATTCTTGACTTTGATGGGCTTTTTCTGCTCATAAACACACATTCTTCTACTTATCACAGCATGCCCCATTATTGAGTTTAAAACACCAAATAAATTTGTTTTGAATAAAACTCACAATTTTACAATAAGAATTTAGAGACCTGAATCAATTAGGTATATCCTCCTACTTAGTTTGACTTTTGCAAAACTAAGTAATTACACATTTAATTGAATCGGTCAGACAGACGGAGACATAGAGTGACAGACAGAGGGCAAACAGAAATCTGAGAAAGAAACCCCTTTAAAAATGTTACCATGTTTGAAATGAAACATCGCAAGGTGAAGCCATAATTCATCACCTTTCAGTATGACGTCATGAGCGTGTTCCACACTTGAAATGACGTGTTTTTATCATGTTGTCAGCTGCACGGAGCTTGGAAGTATAATTTCCATTCAACGATCCGAGTTTGTTAAGTTTTAGCCTATTTTCAACGTCAAACACCATGAAACTATATATATTTGGAATCAGAAAATGGTAAGGAATAGATAGAAGTTGTTTTTAAGTGTCTTTTTTCATAAATAAAGATAGTGGTTATTTATCGGTTTTCTTCATTTTTAAGCATAATTATCAATACAAAACAACAAAACTATAAAGTTTTAGATACAGGACGCAATAGGGAATACACCAATATAAATTTTTTGTTTCAAATATTAGTTTTTAAAAATTTGAAAAAATGACATATTTCGAACAAACATTTCAATAACAAAACTTTAAGTGACCAAACTGAAATGCAATCCCATAATCCGGCCTAGATCTGAGATTGTGTGATAAGAAATTCGATCAAATTGATGAAAAACTGTAACTGTGAAAGTGCTGCCTCGACCTTTTGGCAAACGGTAAAATATGACGTCATCAAACTGTCCTATCAATAAACGGAAAAACCTTCTATGAGAAAATCCAGTCAAAAATATCCATATCAAATTTCATAAAGATCCACTCCGTAGTTTTTGAGATATGATCTGCAGTGTGAAAAACGCCCATAACGCCCAAAACGCAAACTCATTTGTCATGATTTGGTCGTGTTCTGCTGATACTATAATGTTTTTCTTTCCTAAAACACACTATAATAGTAGCCTTTCCCAATGTCTATGCTAAAACTGACTTGTCTGTGTTGTCAATGATTTTGCTACAGTGTGAGAACACAATCTCATGCCCATAACGCTGTGACACGAAAACTCATTTGGTCGTGTTCTGCCGATACTGTAATGTTTTTCTTTCTTAAAACACACTATAATAGTAGCCCTTCCCAAATGCAATGCTAAAAATGACTGGTCTGTGTTGTCAATGATTTTCTGCGAGAATGCGATCTATCTGTTTGTCGCAAAGACCGTGTGACACGAAAGTTATGAGCGGAAGACAAATCTGCTGAGTGCAATTACGTTTCAGAAGATAGTTGGTTAAAACAGTTTATCACTCAGACATGCAAAGAAACACTATAACTTTATTATTCAGGCCATATTTGCTTTCCTTTGTCATGTATGAAAGTACTGGCCTTGGTTGAAGAAAGTGACCTGTCGCTGTGCAACAAATTTGTCGCCATTTTCCGCCGTGTTTTATAAATAAAACGTGTTTACTACCCACACATACAAAACGATGCTGTTGGTTCTTTTTATTTTCTTATTGTTTGATTCATGCTTAGCAGTTTAGTATGCTTTGTTTTCTTCTCAATTCAATGGATGGCTATAAAATAAGCATTTAAATGTGAAGGTGTTAAAATTACCCATGATCTGAGCTGTTCACATGTACATGTAATTCTTTGATCTCACAGACAGATACAGAGTTCTCCACCCTTTCTTTGCATGAGCCAACGGCTGAAGAGAAGGAGGAGGCAGAAAGGTTGAAAAACAAAGGTTGGTTGGTTTGGTTAGGTGTGGTATTCACCTATACTCATAATACATGTACTCAAAGTGAATAAACACTGATATTTTGTTGTTGCTTTGTTTTCCATTTATATGTTTAAAGAGAGAGAGGGGGGGAGGGGGGGGAGAGTGGAGAGAGAGAGAGAGAAAGGCTTTAGTGGAAGATTTTTGCTCCTTGTTTTTGGAAGTGCTTTTCACATGTCGTAAGGTTCGTGTTAAATAGCTTGTGACTCGTCTGTAACATATTTATTTGTAAGTTGCTTCACTTTTTTTTAATTCCTATTTTCTCTGACCCCCTTACCATATCCACGGCTTTGCTGTTAATCTGAGTGCGGTAATCATTACTGTGTCTGTGTGTTCAGGCAACGACTTCATGAAGTCAGAGAAGTTCTCTGACGCTCTTGAAAGCTACACACAAGCCATCAAGCTGGACGGCAAGAATGCTGTGTATTACTGCAACAGGTGGGTGGGATGATAATCAAACTGCATCTGTTTTACAGTGGAACCCCCCTTTTAAGACCTCCACAAATCTGAGAAAATCATGTCTTAAAAAGGAGGGATTCTATAAATGGAGGTAGATTTACAGAGGTTATGAACAGAAAATCATGTCTTAAAAAGGAGGGATTCTATAAATGGAGGTAGATTTACAGAGGTTATGAACAGAAAATCATGTCTTAAAAAGGAGGGATTCTATAAATGGAGGTAGATTTACAGAGGTTATGAACAGAAAATCAGAAAAAGCAAGGTCTTAAAATGGGGGAAGTCTGAAATTGGGGGTCTTAAAAGGGGGGATCTACTGTAAATGCTAACATTCTGTGTTTACTCCATATGTTTATGGCTCCAGTGATCCTCTTTTTCAACTCACACCATTTAAGCCTGCGATTTATTCTGAGCATCATATATTTTTGTCATGTCTTTAGGTCATTTGTTTCCCCCCGCGGGTTAGGGGGAAGAATTTACCCGATGCTCCCCAGCATGTCGTAAGAGGCGACTAACGGATTCTGTTTCTCTTTTTACCCTTGTTAAGTGTTTCTTGTATAGAATATAGTCAATTTTTGTAACGATTTTAGTTAAGCACTATGTAAGAAATGTTAGTCCTTTGTACTGGAAACTTGCATTCTCCCCGTAACCTGAGTAAGGTAATACATTGTACTACGTTGCAAGCCCCTGGAGCAAATTTTTGATTAGTGCTTTTGTGAACAAGAAACAATTGACAAGTGGCTCTATCCCATCTCCCCCCTTTCCCCGTCGCGATATAACCTTCGTGGTTGAAAATGACGTTAAACACCAAATAAAGAACAAATAAAGAAAGGTCATTTGTTCTACTGTCACATAGACACTTGCATGACCATGATTATTGCCCTTTGTATTTCTACTTGTTTTATCAGTTATATACTATCAGTTCTATACTATCAGTTCTATACTATCAGTTCTATACTATCAGTTATATACTATCAGTTGGGTTTTGGGCCCTGAAAGAGTTTCAAGCTGATGCCCATTGTTTTATGTTTCGTATGTTGACTACACATCTTAATATTTGCACTTGCAGCCTTATTCATTTTGAAAATGTTCAGTTTCTTCTTCCTCGTATAGACAAAATTCCGAAAATAACCCGTTGAGTTTGTATGTGTTGTGGGAGAGTGATCTTTTCTTGCAAAACCTCTGCCAAACATTGCAGGGGCAAATCACTAGCGAAGGGAGTGTCGGAAACATATGCATACAATAATAAATAATATAATGAAATAATGTTTGGCAGAGGTTTTGTAAGAAAAGGTCACTCTTCCACAACCTATTCAAACCACACGGGAGTTATTTCCAAATGTTGTCTATTGGCTGAAGGTTGAATTTTAGGTTTGCTTTGTTTTGTGCAGAGCGGCAGCCTACAGCAAGCTGAATAAACACCAGCAGGCTATTGAGGATTGCAACCGTGCCCTGAGTATAGACCCCAGCTACAGTAAGGCTTATGGCAGAATGGGGTACGTTTTCTTTGTTCCGTTGTAAACAAGTCGGACATTTCTTTTTAAGAAACTGATGATATAGTGTTATTGCAGCAGATGGTATTCCCGTTCAGCCGTCCAAAAGTTTATGATGCGTAATGTGTCGTGTGATTAAAAAGCTACTCTGAATGTGTGTGTGTGTTTGTTTGTTTGTTTGTTTCTGTCTCTGTCTGTTTCTTTTGAAGCTCTGATTTATACTTTGAAACTTGCCATTCTTGTGTTATCTTTTTCATTATACTTTGATAAAATGTTGCGCGTTCTGCATCTCATCCTAGTGTAGATCATGTGACATAGTGTAGATCATGTGACATAGTGTAGATCATGTGACATAGTGTAGATCATGTGACATAGTGTAGATCATGTGACATAGTGTAGATCATGTGACATAGTGTAGATCATGTGACATAGTGTAGATCATGTGACAAAACGGCTTGGAGGTACATTCACAAAAAAACAAAAACAAAAAAACAAAACTGAAAGAGTTGAGGTGTACATGTGACGTTTCTATCTTTTATTTTAGAATCGCTTTCACGGCACTGAACGACCATGAGTCTGCACGGGAGTGTTACCGCAAAGCGCTGGAGCTTGACCCCGACAACCAGAGTTACCAGAACAACCTGGAAATAGCTGAACAGAAACTACGTGAGGCCGCCACAGGGGTGAGAAGTTTACCAGATTTGAATGGTAGTTTATTTGGAACGTGCTCCTCCGAAAGGGGCATATGGCTGCCTGAATGGCGGGGTAAAAACGGTCATAAACGTAAGCACCCACTTGTGCAAAAAAACACAAGTGTACATGGGAGTTTCAGCCCATAAACACAGAAGAAGATTTGGACTGTGCCGTTTTTGTGATAATTAAATGTTAAGGGCTTGGTTATATTGGCGCATGTGAATTTTCCTTTTTTCGGTGGGTTGTTGCCTGTATGACCAGGTTTACCCCGGAATTCAAGCAGTCATACACCAGTTTCTGGAGAAAGAATAATGTCAAAAAGTCACATAACATACTTAACCAAATCTTGGGGAAGAAAACTTGTTTGGGCTGTTTTGTTGTTTTTCTGCGTGCATAACTTGGAAATCGGAGTGGAGAGCGGAGTGGCGCAGTGGTTAGAGCGCTTGCCTCTCATGCTGGAGGTCGTGGTTCGTCCCCCACTCGGGGACAAATACAAATACCCAATTTTTCCGAGCGCTCTCCAGTCCACCCAGCTGGAAATGGGTACCTGACCCTATTCAGGGCCGGGGAAGGCAAAGGCAGCGAGGGAGAGGAGATGGGCACCGCCCTCATAAAAAAGCTGGCCCCCAGAAAAGTGGAGATCTCTAACATCTCTCTCCCCTACGACCAGATGGTTATGGGAATACCTTTACCTTTACCTTATAACTTGGAAGCATGTGATTTGCTGATTTGTTTCCTCTTTCTTTTTTTTCGTTCAGGCTGGCTTTGCAGCAGGCCCTGCCGGTGGACTGGGAGGAATGGACATCGGTTCCCTGCTGGCCAACCCTCAGCTGATGAACATGGTCAGTGCCTTTCTCTTTTGCCTCCTCGTTGTTACCTAGGGCTAGTGTGCATGAGAAAGTGTCCAACAGTGTGGGCACCAAGCGCTGGGTCAGATTGGTTGAACGAGAAATTATGAGTTTTCAACCGGTCTCACCCACTTGGGCATTTTTTCGTGCACACCACCCCAGGCCTTCACCATCTGTAGTCATGATACTGATAGTGCTCTCAAAGCCATCTTCACTTACTTTTTTGGTCAGGGTTGATCCGCTTCTTTGATTTTTTGTACTGCGTGTGTATTTTCTAAATAATATGCTGCACATGCATTTATATGTTATGGGGTGTTTATTGTGGTTGCTCACTGATAGTTGGTGTGTAGAGATGTGAGTGGAAATTATCACTGTTGCATAGGTTAATAGACCATGTTGGGAAATAACTCCGTCGGGTTTGTATGGGTTGTGAAAGAGTGAATACCCTTGCTTTTCCTCTGACAAATAACTTCACACGAGCTCCTGTCCACATGTTTCTGACACACCCCTCGCTAGTGATTGGCCCCTCCAATGTTTGTCTGAGTAAAAAGCAAGGGCATTCACTCTTTTAGAACCTGTACAAACCCGACAGTTTTATTTTGGAATTTGTCTATTGCACTGTACCAGTAAAAAAAATGATTGAAATGTCAAACCTGTGTTCTTACCTTCAGGCCACTTTCTTGCATATCGGAAACCATGAAAATTTATAATAATTTTCTTATTTATTTATACTTGCCAACACAATGTTATTTTGCATATACCGTACTTTCCGGGTTACAAGGCGCTACAGCGCATAAGGCGCACCCCCTTCTTTTTAAACAAAATTGTAATCCAGTCACCCATTGGGCGCAGGGAGCCGATAGGGCGCACCAAAATTAAAAAGTATACCGGTAACAAACGGTCGAAGAATGAAAATAAGCCGCACATCAAAGGAAGAATACAGAGTGGAAATATGTGTGCTCTGTGTGTGCGGCGAGATCAAAGGCAGGTCCATTGTGATAGCTGGGTTGCCTTGTTTAGACACTGACCTTCTTCCCAGGGGTCAATGACCTAGTTTTTGCTATGAGAGGTGTTTCCCCTGTCATAGATCTGAGAGAGGAAACACTTCCTGCACCGGGGTCAGTGACCGAGTTTAACCTATGGGGCGGTCTCTTTGATGTCTTGAGAGGAAACTTGGCCAGGGTAGTACCTTGCAGCTGAAACATGCATTATCACAAGTTGTTTGACTGGTACTCAGGCGGTCTCTTTGATTTTTTTCGTATTTCATACACGGATTAGGCGCTTCGTTATACAAGACGCAGGGGTCAAACTCGAGGAAAAAAGTCGCGCCTTATGACCCGGAAAGTACGGTAACCCCTTAACTACCGAAAGGAAAATGAAAGTGAAACTACCACCCACTAGCCATGAATTTCTCTTTATGACTTGCAGTTTTGTCACAAATGATATTAGTAAAATTTATAATCACTAACAATAATGTATTTGTCTGCAGGCAACAAATATGATGTCCAACCCACAAATGCAGCAAATGTGAGTAGATTTTGTCAAGTTTTTAAAAGAAACAGATCGGGGATAGATCGGTCTCCTAAGCCTTGTTACATCTACAAGGTAAAATGCCCTTTTCAGCAGGACTGATCGACTTAATGCGGCTTATTCCAGACTGCCTTTTCAGCAGATACAGAAGTTGTCTTTGTACAGACTCGGTATCAGATGATGAAAGGTTGAAAAAATCCAAAGTGCCCACAGCTCACATCTTGCGCTACGATTTTCCATACTGGCTAGAAAGACACAGCATTTAGTGCAAGATTTTGCCGCCTTACTTTGTAAATTAGTAGGAACTACACCCTGGAAGAGTGTGTCTGGCTGTCCTCGTGGGGGGGGGAGGGGGGGGGGGTAAAAACATTGCTGTGGCATGCAAAACTGTAACCAGAAGGTGACCCTGAGATTGTAAAGCTCAGGAAAGAACAAACAGACGACGAAGATAGGAATGACACAAGGAGTTTGGTGTGAAATATGCTCAGATGTGATGTTTTTCATGCTTCATGTTATCAAATTTGTTTTTGTGTGTTCATTGTATTTCTAAATGTGGAGTTTGCTATTTGTCAGTCCAATACATTGTGGATGTAACAAAGCTTAGGAACCCCCTACCTCCACCCCCCACAGCAAAACAGCGTTGTGTGCTTGTGCGACGTGTTACGGTTGGCTGATTATTGCAGGTTGTCCAGTATTATGACCAACCAGTCAGGCGGAGAGGGAGGGCTAGCCAACTTGTTACAAGCGTAAGTTCTTTCTGTTTTATGCTTTTCCAAAATAGTCTGACTTTAAAAACAATACCCCTGGCTCGAATCCACAGAAACTGAAGGTGAACTGTGGGGTTGCATGCATAATGAGGGCTGCTTCCAATTCACAACTTTTGTGGCCATTGCCTCATTATGCATGCAAAGTGCAGGTCGCTGATTACACCTAAACACACCCACCTAGGAAGCACGACTCTTGTTGCTGCTAGCTTTCCACTAGGAGGAAGCGACCCGAATTTCCCTGCAGTGGGATGATAAAGTAACTGAAATGAAATGAAAAGGTAACCCTGATCGTAAAAAGTTCAGGAACGCAAAAGAAGAAACACAGATTTTTGACTCACATGCGAAGCAAAAGTGAGTCTATGTACTCACCCGAGTCGTCCGTCCGTCCGTCCGTCCGGACGTCCGGACGTCCGTCCGGACGTCCGGAAAACTTTAACGTTGGATATTTCTTGGACACTATTCAGTCTATCAGTACCAAATTTGGCAAGATGGTGTATGATGACAAGGCCCCAAAAAACATACATAGCATCTTGACCTTGCTTCAAGGTCAAGGTCGCAGGGGCCATAAATGTTGCCTAAAAAACAGCTATTTTTCACATTTTTCCCATTTTCTCTGAAGTTTTTGAGATTGAATACCTCACCTATATATGATATATAGGGCAAAGTAAGCCCCATCTTTTGATACCAGTTTGGTTTACCTTGCTTCAAGGTCAAGGTCACAGGAGCTCTTCAAAGTTGGATTGTATACATATTTTGAAGTGACCTTGACCCTGAACTATGGAAGATAACTGTTTCAAACTTAAAAATTATGTGGGGCACATGTTATGCTTTCATCATGAGACACATTTGGTCACATATGATCAAGGTCAAGGTCACTTTGACCCTTATGAAATGTGACCAAAATAAGGTAGTGAACCACTAAAAGTGACCATATCTCATGGTAGAAAGAGCCAATAAGCACCATTGTACTTCCTATGTCTTGAATTAACAGCTTTGTGTTGCATGACCTTGGATGACCTTGACCTTGGGTCAAGGTCACATGTATTTTGGTAGGAAAAATGTGTAAAGCATGTGAGTCGTATGGGCTTTGCCCTTCTTGTTTTGATTTATTTTGCCATTAACAATAATGTATTCTCCCCTTGGACTGTTTGCAGTGGTCAGCAGCTGGCCTCACAGATTCAGCAACAGAACCCGGAACTTGTTCAGCAGTTACGCGGCCAGATACAGAGGCCTGGCGAATCAGATGAAAGTGAGTCATCCTGCATCTGGTATCAGTTTTATTTTTAGTATTTCAGTATTTGTAAACATATCTTGCTTCCTCTTTGGAAAATTAAATCGGTTTTCGAAGCAAAGAAATTAAATCGGTTTTCAAAGCAAGTACAACCTCTTTTCTCATTTTAAATGATGGAACTATTACACAGAGAACTGTGTGATATGGTGTTAACACTCAATAGGCAATGTTTGGAAATTACTCTGCCGGGGGTTTAGTGCACTGTGGAAGAGTTATATCCCTTCATTGTGAGTCAAGTTGTAAACTGGCAGATAGCGTCACAGTGAAGAGTTATATCCCTTCATTGTGAGTCAAGTTGTAAACTGGCAGATAGCGTCACAGTGAAGAAAAAGGTCCCATGCACAAGTTCTCCCCAGAAAAAGGCATTATGTGAAGAAAACTCTGCACAAAATGCACATCGGACCCTTTTTGTTACTGTCACAGCCAGTCTCAGCTGATCAGTGGCAATGTTTATATTTTGGCAGTATCAGCTTCATGTGATGAGTATTTTTCAGGCTGGGGAATTCTTCTTGGGTCCACAAATTTCAGAGGAAACTTGATTAGTTTTCATGAGAAGGAAAAATTATCTATGAGGAAAAAAAACCTGACACACAAGTCCTGATCAATGTGCTATGGTACATTGTCCAGAAGTAATACAATTTCCTGCCAGGACAGGTTCTCCTGATTCCCTCCAGAAATGGCCCAAGTCAATTTTTGACCGGGGGACTTTTCCCCGGCCTATTTCAGATTTGTGTCTAGACAGTAAGAGTTCCCTAGCCTGATTTGTGTCTAGACAGTAAGAGTTCCCTAGCCTGATTTGTGTCTAGACAGTAAGAGTTCCCTAGCCTGATTTGTGTCTAGACAGTAAGAGTTCCCTAGCCTGATTTTTGCCATCTACATGTGTACAATGGAACCCCCATATTAAGACCCCCCTCCCCCCCTCCAATTTAAGACACTCACCCTTTCAAGACCTTATATTTTCGATTTTCTGTTCATAACCTCTGTAAATCTTCCTCCATTCCCTCCTTTTTAAGACCTGATTTTCTGTTCATAACCTCTGTAAATCTTCCTCCATTCCCTCCTTTTTAAGACCTGATTTTCTGTTCATAACCTCTGTAAATCTTCCTCCATTCCCTCCTTTTTAAGACCTGATTTTCTGTTCATAACCTCTGTAAATCTTCCTCCATTCCCTCCTTTTTAAGACCTGATTTTCTGTTCATAACCTCTGTAAATCTTCCTCCATTCCCTCCTTTTTAAGACCTGATTTTCTGTTCATAACCTCTGTAAATCTTCCTCCATTCCCTCCTTTTTAAGACCTGATTTTCTGTTCATAACCTCTGTAAATCTTCCTCCATTCCCTCCTTTTTAAGACCTGATTTTCTCAGATTTTTGGAGGTCATAAAAAGGGGGTTTCACTGTATCGGTTGCATTTTGTAAGAACGTTTCTTGTTATGTTTCAGATCCTCCACCCCCAGAGGGCCAGCAGTAGTGTGCCGTGTGAACATTCCAGTGTGAAGACTGTCGGCAGGTGTCACCGTTCTGGTCATATCACGTCCATGTCAAACTCTGCTCCAAACTTCTCAGTGCTACAAAACTGGTGTGCCGCACACAGCGAAAGTCATCATCATTTTTAGAGTTAAGATGCGTTTGAAATGCAAGGATTAATTCTCCTGTTGTGACATTGTTGTTAAGGGTTGTTTGTTTCTTAGATGTAAGTTTATTTGTCAAAAATTCATTGGTATTTTATTTTGATGGTTGATGTTTTCCGGTTGTGCTGAAAAGGTCAAATCCCTGTATCTGTCACTCTAGTGGACTGAATTAATAAAGTTTTAAAGATCTATCTGGGCTATGTTTGGCTTTAGTGTATAATCATATTTGCAAAGATTTAAAGGCCTCATTGTGAGCGCTGAAAAGTTATTTTAAATCATTTTAGTAGAGGTCAACAAACGTTATAACAGTTTTTGCTTCTGGATAGAAAGTTGCCCAACAGGGTTGCATTTGATGTTGAGAATTCTTTTGTTTGTGGTATGTTGTTAAGTGATTGAGAGTGGGTTTCACTTGTGAAAGTGGTGTCTTTTGATATGCTGTGAAATTTGTGATGATGGGTTAATGGAAGTTGTTAATGATCTATGCAACACTGTGTTAGACTACATTCTGATAATCATCGGTCCACGGCCACGCTATCGCTCATGGTCTCTCTGACAGGGTGTAAAATTACTGCGCAGAATCTATCAAAACAAGAATACAGAGTTATCTCCCAACTGAGACGAAAGTGATTGCAGATTGGCTGACTTCGACAGTGATCTCCGTTCTGTTCTTCACAGTTATGATAAAGACATCGTTAAAACAAGTCGAAATGTTGAGACTGCTGTGGGAAGGAGACCGTGATATTGTTGCATCACTCCCAACTGGTTACAGAAAAAAGTATTGTCTGCTTCGTAGCTAAAGTTGATTATCACGTGACACTTTTGTCATATTTAGAGTTGTTTGCACAGTAAATACACCCGCGAAAGATAGCTCGCTTGAAACTGTCTTACATATCAATTCCTTTCTAATTTAAAAATTACACAACACCATGAAAAATCATTATCGACGATCGCGAATCTGCTTATATCAATATTACATTACGAAAAGCTCTAAATATGTTAAAAAAAAAAATCGATTTCTTACCCACAGAAAGAAAACCAATGCATACTGTCAGGGATAAATGAGACCCGAAGGGAAGTAACTCATTTTGACCTGAGTTCAGGATGTGTTGCACTTGTGTTCAGCACGACTAATAACTATAACTAAGGCTATATGACTGACAGATCTCTAACAGTGAGTATCAAGCTCTCGTCTGTCAAAGTTTCAGTTCAGACGACAAAGTGTGTTCAGACAACTAACTTCTTTCTATGGCATATTGGCTTTATATATGTACATACTGACACGTCAGTTCACAACAAGTGTTATGTAGTTTAGACAGCAGCAGAATGTTAGACTTCTTGTAGAGATACACAACACCCACAGTAGATACAAGTCTTTGCTAAACCTTCACATGTGGCAGAAGCGTATTCTGTGAGATTGTTTTGCAGGTGCTTATTCAGTTTGGCATGTAGTCACTTGGAGGTGGGGTCAAATGTGCTACAGGCTTTTCACAAATCCTAAAACAGATAGACTGATACATTTTCAAAATCCAGAATGGTTAGTTTATGTCACGTTTAATTTTTTAACAAAACATAACATTCACAATAAAGACCATTAAGTCGATGTACTTGTGATTTTTTTTGTTTTGTCAAAAATTAAACTTTCCATGAACTTAACCATCTTGATTTTTGATACATGGTTTTCATGGAAAACTGCTATGCTGATCTGTACTGCCGTTCCATGACTAAAGCCATCTTGTTCTGATCTTGTGTCTCCTTTCAATCTGTGTACCCCCCGCGGGTTAGGGGGAGTCCCATATTGGTTGGGACGAGAAAGAATTTACCCGATGCTCCCCAGCATGTCGTAAGAGGCGACTAACGGATTCTGTTTCTCCTTTTACCTTTGTTAAGTGTTTCTTGTATAGAATATAGTCAATTGATTAGTGCTTTTGTGAACAAGAAACAATTGACAAGTGGCTCTATCCCATCTTCCCCCGTCGCGAAATAGCCTTCGTGGTTGAAAACGACGTAAAACACCAAATAAAGAAAAAGAAATTTCAATCTGTGTGAGAACATTACTTACATTGGAGCTGTACTTGTATCCCTCTGAAGACGACATACGACTGTGCTACTTTGGTGCCTGCCACATAGTCGACTCTCAAGTGTTCATTATGATACGACAGGCATGAACTGATGAACTAATGTTTTGTTCTTTGTGTGTCGCATGAATAGTTATTATTGAGAGAGAAAAAACTAAACACATGGGTTTTGTTCACTGAGGAAATTTGCATGGGGTATTAGAAATTTGGCAGTGTAAAGTATGGTATGGTATTTCCTGTGATGCTTTTAACAGCTTTCCAACAGTAGACTTGTGATTAACTCATTACACTGTTTGCGAAATATGCACACACCTTGCAATAGGAGTTTCACAAAGTATATTTGGCTCATTTTCATAGCTTGTTGATGATACTAAACAATAAAAATAAAAAAATACTTGGAACACTTTCTAGCAGGTCAAGTAAACAATAGCTTTGTTTATACTCTTGTGGCAGCGATGGTTGAGAAGACAATCATACCAGTAGTGTTTAATACCACTTCCAGCTACCTTTCTGGCAGACAATGTGTATTGCCCCCCCCCCCCCCAAAAAAAAAAAGTGTGGTTAAGGTAACATAGCCCCCCCAAAAATAGGGTAGGAAGGTAGGCGATCACTTTTTTTTTTTTTAATGTGTACAAATTAAACCTACTTGACAGGGAAATAAGTGTGCGACTCGAGCGCTTTCGCTTTCATTGCGTTTTCTGCACTCGGGTTTTTTTGTTGACAAATGTAATAAAAAGTTATAGGGCCGGCCCCTAAAAATAGGGTAGGTCGGGTTACCGTAACCACACCTATTTTTTGTGTAGGCCTTAGGTCCTATGGGTTCATCCAATGCCAAATTGATTATGAATTGTTAAGAATTATTAAAGCCTCTGTACCAGTCAGCTGTGGACACGCCTACAAGGACAAATTTAATTCTTGCATTCACTGATTCAGAGACAAGCAGAAACAACTCGCCTTCCGCCCTCTTTAAAACATTCAGCTATTACTTGACTGAATGTTAGGAATTTTAAATGTCCGTATCCTTTAGCTCTGTTGTCACAGATCAGAGGCAGCTCGCTTTTTAAGATCACTCTGCCATCAAATGTCAGAATGTAGCTGATGTGTGTTTAGATGATAGGTAAGTGATAACATGAAATAGAGTACACGTTTTTACACTGTGGATGAATGTGGAGGCAGAAGCATACTCATATCACAGAATATCACCGGGTTGGGCATTCATGTGTGGTTTAAAATGCAGTTCCGGTGGTACATGAAGTTGTAGCAGTATACTGGCATACAGTTTGTTGTGACTGGTACCTCAGCCATAGACGCTCATTAGTACACCTAGCTGCAGTGAAGAGATATATACAGAGCGTTTGTAAGCCTCAGTTCTTATTGATTGGAAATTGTTATGAATGAAACTCGTCTTGCTATGTGCCCGTCTTACAATTAGAAGCTGGAACTAGGTACTAATGCTACCAGCTGTATCTGTGCACACTAATATTGAAGTAGCCAGCTAACTCTCTTATTGGTTAAAATGTATGAGTTGCTGATTTGTTCCCAAATCCCAATCCAATGTTATTGAGATCCTGTTGCATTTTGGTTTTATGTTGGACCCTGACTTGTTGATGTTCATGTGAATTATGTTGAATTCGTGAAGAAAGAATGAGTGGGAAAAAGTAATCAAATATACTTTAAAAATAACAGGATTGTCATAAGATTCTGACTTGGATTGAATGGAGTGAGAATGACTAGCAGAAAGCTTATCTCTTCGTCACACCTTGGAAAGTAGACGGTAACCGTTTCAAGTATTTGCCTAGACTTGAGGTGAGCTGATCGTTTCATTAAATACAATTTCACGCACTCGCATTCACAGACCATACCAGTCCACAAACACACGCTAGACAGATTCACACAAACACACGCTAGACAGATTCTCACAACCACACGCTAGACAGATTCACACAAACACACGCTAGACAGATTCTCACAACCACACGCTAGACAGATTCACACAAACACACGCTAGATGGATTCACACAAACACACGCTAGATGGATTCACACAAACACACGCTAGACAGATTCACACACACACACGCTAGACAGATTCTCACAAACACACGCTAGACAGATTCTAACAAACACACGCTAGACAGATTCACACAAACACACGCTAGACAGATTCACACAAACACACGCTAGACAGTCACACACGCTAGACAGATTCACACAAACACACGCTAGACAGATTCTCACAAACACACGCTAGACAGATTCACACACACACATACAGAATCACACGAGTTTGTCAAACTTCCTTTCAATGCACAAACACACAATCATGCTCAAACCAAATACTCGCTCAACTGGACGACTAAAGTCACTATTTATTTTCTTCACCTCAAAGAAAAGAGAGTCCAACACCACAGCACATTCCCGGTGAAATACATTATCACAGGAATAAGAAGCCATCACATATATCAGCGCCCTGTCCACTAACTGCTAGTGCTGCTAGCAGCTGCGGAATCTCCAGCGTTTTCCTGGAGGGACTCTGCCATGAAAAGCTTGGCGATGCTCTGCGCGGAGAACTGAGAGATGGAGTTGCAGTACTGGTCAATCTGATTGGCCACCAGGAGGCAGTCGAGGCGCGGCGGTGACTGCAAGGGTTTGAACATTTTGTTGATGTCTTCTTCCGGCAGTGGGGGCTCGCCTCGAACCTGTCGCTGCTGGTTCTCTTGTTGCTGTAAAGTGAAAGAACAACAGCAGGTAATAGCGTGATCTAAACATTGGAACATAATACAGCCGAACCGCTCTTTTAACAGGCACGCTACTTTTTCGGTAATAGCCGGAAATCCGGTAAAGCCGTTTTCAAAATCCGGTAAAGTCAAATTTATTCCGGTGAAGTTGAAAAATTTCCGCAAAAACGATCCGTGTGAATATCGCGCAGCGCGACCGGGCGCCGGTCTCGGCGAAGCCAGCGCACGCGCGTTGCCCGTCATTTGTCTTGCCGTTCTGAATCTAGAGCGTTCCCAATCTAGTTCTGCGGATGTAGGCCGTCGTTTTTGGCGAAATGTTTCGCCCAGATATTGTACAGAGAAATTCGCCGGGACCATTTGATTCCGGCGTGAAGAACAAATTGAGTTGGGCTTGGCTTGAAAACACCTTCCCGCCGGAAAAAAAGAAGGCTGACACGAAGAAGAACGAATCCGGCCAAAGCGGCAAAAAGAACTGTGCCTTCTTTGACTTGCGAGTGACTACTCTTCCTTGCATTTGTTTTTTTGCAGTAACCTTTTTCAATGCTTTTGTGACTTGTAAACCCTTTTCATGTGTGCCTCCAAACTGGTGAAAACACCACTACTGTAGTACCAGTGCACTGGTGAATACATACTAGTCTACAGTAGTGTTGTTTTCACCAGTTTGAAGGTGTGTTGAATGGTGGTGGGGGGAGGCTAAAATGGGATTTTTAACAAGATCACAACACTATTACAGCCCTGAAAATGATGCCTAGAATGCACCAGATTGCACAGATTTTAACCATTTTTTGAAATGGCTCGCCTGCTTCGCAGGCTCAGGCTTGTGGCTTCGCCACTACGCGCTTCTTTCAGGTAAAACCATTTTTGGCCTATAGCATGCCTGTTTTAAGACTGAGCTACTAATCTAATAGAACATCTTCACAAATATCTAGGACCTATATAATTAGGGACATACATTTTTTAATGGATGATTACACCTTTAAGACAATAGTTTCCCCAGATTTTATGTCATGTGCATCTATATTATATTTACCTCCATTCTAAGGCTTTTTAGGTCTTATTTCTCAGATGGAGGTCCTAACTAAAAAAAAGGTGGGTGTGTGTGTGTGAAACGGGGGGTTTAAAGTAGACTAAATGTCTCTGTCTACAAAGGGTCTTGATGAACAACCTTGAGGTATAAATGAAAAGAAAGCTTCTTTGTGTCTTAGTTGACTTCTCCACCTATTTTGTTCAGATTTTCATTGTTTTGTTTAGTAACGTTCGCCCCCTTATCATATCCTTGATGCTGCAAGAAAGTGAAATGGCAGCACCGTCAACCGGTCATTGCCAATTGTCCAATGTTATAATGATAAAGGCTGTTTCGATTCTACACTATTAGTCTATTAAAGTGATCTCACAAAATAAACCAAATGTAAGTATATAAAATTACTACCCCTCACTCCAAGTTCAACCTTCCGTGCACAAATCCCTTCAGGTGAGCGAAAGCAAGTTGAACTCCGAACATTATCAGTATCATTGACTGTGAATAGAAAGGGACCAAGCGCACTGACCCTCTTCTGCAAGTACTGCTGTTTGGCCTGCTGCTGGCGGAAGTTCTGGCGCATGAAGTTGAGATACTTGTTGGTGTCCATGGCAACATCATCCACACACTCCATCAACTGACGCAGGTTCTTCTCCAAAACGGCACTGTAAATCCCCACAAGGATATGTGGGAATGACACATGCAAGTATATTTACACAGTTTGCTGCACTAAGTGTCAAAGTGCTACTTCTAGACAGTTTGCTGAAAGTCTCAAACTTGCCAATTTACTGGTTAACAGATTTTGCTTTGCTTAAGGACTGTGGCAGCCAGTCTCGGTAAAATTCCACTACCCCCCCCCCCCCCCCCCCCTGTTAAACAAATCTAGATTTCTGTTTGTCTATGATGTGTTGTATCTCATTTGCTTTGGAGCATAGTCTTGCAAAAATCTGTATATATCTGTCAGAGAAGCAAGAAGAAAATATGAAATAATTTTAAAACTTTAGTGCCCTGGCAAAATCCTTACCCTAGACTATCTAATCTTACCTTAAAATCTGAAGCCTGGATACAAATCAACGACAAACCATGTAACTACAAATGAAACAACATTTCCCACAGTGAAATTCCAACTCATTTCACACCAGCTTTTCCTTAAAAAATAACATTTCCTTATCTCCCTTACCTGGTACCCAGGTCCAGAAAGTTGTACTTCTCGTCGCGCTTTGTGGGCGGGGCCAGCTCGCACAGGAGAGCGTTACACAGGTGAGAGTTCTTCAGAACCACGGGGATCTCTTCAAACATGTTCTCAAAGCTGATGCTGTGCTTGGCGATGGCATCTGGAGTGAAGTCGGCATCCTTGTAGAACTTCATCATGGCTGGCGTCAAGCGGTATGCCTTCAGAGCCAGGAAACCTTGTGTTGTTTTCAGTGGATCTGAACATAAAGAGTATAAGAAACATTAATGCAGATATGTACAGTCATTTAAATACACAATCAACTAATGTCATGATACTCTCCCAGGAGAATATGCTTGCTTAGATTTACCTTCAAAAGTAAAACATCTGCCACCAAATTTTCTGATTGTTTTCATTCAGCATTCAGTTTCTGGGTTCATCAGCAGACATGAAAGGATAAGTCAGTACAGTGGACCCCCCCCCCCCCCCCCTTTTACTTCTTAAAATGGGGGTACTTTCTTTCTTTCTTTATTTGGTGTTTAACGTCGTTTTCAACCGTTCAAGGTTATATCGCGACGGGGAAAGGGGGGAGATGGGATAGAGCCACTTGTTAATTGTTTCGTGTTCACAAAAGCACTAATCAAAAAATTGCTCCAGGGGCTAGCACCGTAGTACAATATATGACCTTACTGGTAGGGAGGCCCACCGCTGCGAGCTCAAAGCGACTGTAGCCGCATCATATTTTTGCTACTTTTGTTCGCCTCTTACTCTGTTGTTATTTGTAATAAAACAACCAAATTACAAGATTTTCTTCAATGGTGTTGTTTCTTACTGTGTGTGGATTTTGTAGTATGTACATCATTCCAAAGCGGAGATATTTGTGCTTGAAAACGGCTCATCGCACAGCGACAGCGGTAGCGGCGCGAGCTGTGCAGGGAAATTGTCAGCTCGCGCCGCGGTGTGTTGGAACGGTCTACAAACTGTGTATAATTTGCCTATTTTTAGATGGGTCGCCCAACAAGACTATTCAAATACATCCAATGAAATTTGGTGTACCGTAAGTTCATAGGTCAAGGCTGCTTCTGGCAACCGGTAGGCCAATGAAAAGATCGTTTACGTTCACAACATCGACGTCACAGCTTTGCAAACTGCGAACACGTGTTGCGCCTCAGTCAGTTCTTTATCTGTTCTCACCGGTTTACACGTCGAAGAAACTATCATCATCAGTCCGTGTGCCAAGTTTTGAAAGTTTTCGTAAGTTATTTAACCAAGGCGAGCGATTCGAAGTGAGGATAATGTGAATCGTGTGACTGAAAACAACCAACGAAGCTCCACGCTAGCTGCATCGTCGCCAGCACGCGGAAATTTTCTCAATGGTCGGTCGAGTCTATTTTCCGTGGGGGGACACAGACTGGTTAAGTCCTTCTGTAGTTTTTGTTTACGTGTTATCCGCATTCGGATAAAGACCTAGATGTGTTGCGTTATTTAATTACTTGTTGTTCTGAACAAATTCATTCAAACATTCGTAAAAGAAAGTCTAAAGCATCCTAAGTTGACCGGTTGCTCAGACCCGACTCCCCCTTTTTCGGGTCAGTCAAGTGTCGGAAGAAAGGCCAAAGCAGACGGCCGCTTTCTTTACCATCGATTTGTTTGCCCATCTTCTTTGACTTTGTCTTGAAATTTTCCTTCACGTCGTCTTTATACTTGGTTGTAATCAAACTATAGTAACTTTCAGCCCCCTCTCTTGATTTAATCATCCTTAACTTTCGTCAAGACTTGACGGTTTGATGTTGAACAGCTCCGTCAGTCCCGTGACTGTCGCTCGCTCGCGACTCCAAATGACATGACACATGTAATGAATGCAGTTCTTTTTAACTTTTTGAAGCGACTTTTAACTTGCTTTTAAACAGCATAGAAACGTAATATCCTTTATCGATTCTCTTCACGGTATTTTAATTTCAATGTGAGTTCGAAATGGATTTAATGATGAAATAAATCCAAAAACAAAGCAAAAACAAAAAAAAAAAAAAAAAAAAAAATTAATGTTTTTAACTCTTTTTTTTTTGGTACACATCTTAATTTTGGGTAAAATTATGTTTTATTGGCAACTTCCCTTTTAGTTAAAATAAGATTTGTGGAAAATTGTTTTGTTTGAGTGACAGGTATCCTCTCTGACTCTGCCTTTGGTCATGGTTGTCTGTGATGCAATCCGTTAACTGCTGTGTATATGTATTGTCTCACATACTGCTTAAAGGATGAATGAAATATGCCAGATACATTTTTATAATGACTGTTTTAGCAAAGAATCATCTCTTAAAGGAATTTAATTGATTTTTGCAATCTTTGGTCCTTTGTCGCATGTTGGCGTGAAAGGACATTTTGCGATGTTAAAAATCTTAATATTATGTAACACTTTTTCAGAATCATGTTATCAATTTCAAAACATACGTCATTGGATAGCTTAGGTGATGACCTTTAATTAGATATATCATATGTACATAATCATTGGATGGGTTTAGCTTCAAGCTCAAAGTTCAGTTTTCATTTCTCATGTCATTTTAGTGTTACAGCCTGAAAAACAAAATCATCTATAAAGTATTCAAAACAAGTTTTATTTTTTTTATTTCTCATATTTTATTGGTTACATGTCCTAAACATTAAAAAAAAACCAATAACATCATTTCTATGTTGGATTCTTAAAAAACACCTTTTGCACACTATTTTTCTGCCCAATTCCAAATTTGGTCATTTTGCCCGATTAGCCGTATTTTGCTAGCCTGTAACTTTTTTTTCTGAAATCATAGAGCTTTGAAATTTGTTGTGCTTATTTAAAGTATATACATTATTCGGATAAACATTGCTTGACTGTTATAACCTAATCTGTTTGTGTTTTATGAGGGTGTAAAAATGGCTGATTGTGCTATGTGCGATGGGCCTCCCTATTACTGGGAGAATGCAAGTTTCCAGTACAAAGGACTAAACATTTCTTACACACTGCTTGACAAAAATCTTTACAAACATTGACTATATTCTATACAAGAAACACTTAACAAGGGTAAAAGGAGAAACAGAATCCGTTAGTCGCCTCTTACGACATGCTGGGGAGCATCGGGTAAATTCTTCCCCCTAACCCGCGGGGGGTAAATGGGGGTACATTTACAGAGGTTATGAACAGAAACTCTTACAAAACAGGGTCTTAAACTGGAGTGAGTCTTAAATCAGGATGTCTTAATAGTTCCACAGTACCTAAACACTCAAGTTTCAGGTCGACCCACCATAGATTAGCACCACCGACTCTTCTATAGAGTGCTGGTAGTTAAAGTGTCAGGACTCACCATAGATTAGCACCACTGACTCTTCTATAGAGTGCTGGTAGTTGAACTGTGAGTCCAGCAGGGGTCGGTTGATGAAGGAACCGAAGTAGGTGGACTGGTACCACCCCACGTGCAGGTGGTCGATGTTCACGTGACGCAGGTTCCTCATCATTTCCATCTGGTATTGCACTGCAAACACAACACCAACATTTCATTTGCTAACGTATCCCATTACTGGGAACTTATGGGCGCTATCTCCCTTTCAGAAGTATTTTGCTGCTTAAACAACAGTTTCACTTTCAAAACCATCACTGTTCTTGTCATAGAAAGTTTCATGACTTCAAAGATCTCAGAAAGAAAAAAATGGGTGCATGACTTAAACTAGGCTTTTTGCCTGGGGTAAGGGGCATGCAATGAAACTTGCAGAAACTTTCTGTTATGTATAAGAACCTGCAGGGAATTGTCCAGCGAAGTGTCTCATTTTTGATCACAATAAAGTCCCCCCCCTCCCCCCCAAAAAAATATAAGCATCAAAATTGCTAGTTTATAAGTGCTTTTGGGGCTCCATCAAATAAAAATAAGAAATGAACTTACTTTCATCAAAGTCATCTTCCTCTGAGTGACGGGGAAAAGGGAAGCAGTTGGTGATCTCCAGTCGATTGTCGACCACCAAACCAAGGAGTACTCCCTGAACCAAGTCTGTACCCCCAGCACCCTCCTCTTGGCTGTGCTTGATGATTTTCAGCGCCACCTGAATGCAAGGAATGGTGAAATTAGGTGTCATTTTTTGTCAACAAAGCAACGAAAGGGCACACTGTAAATGAAATATGCTGTTCCGTGATTCAGCCTCCTGGAACTGGAAGGAAAAGACTATGGGTCATCAGTCATATGACCCCCTGAACCAAATTCTGAATCTGATGGGACATGGTCAAAAGCATGAAGCAGCTAACTGGCTGGGGACACCTCAAAATATGTCTGAAAATGTTACGGTATTTCGTTTACCGAACACATAGTATTGCTGGATCACTAACTCAGTAACTGTCTCATAAATTAGTGAAATTTTCATTCAAGCTGTTAGCCTTTATATTCAATATTTGTCAAAAGAACAAAGACGATCGTAGACTGGAACCATCTACAGGACGATCAAGTTCTGGCAAGATCTGTGGAGATCATTAAATCTCATCTCCACCCAGTCTAGGACTTATTTACATGCGCTCCTCCCTTCCGTTGATCAAATGCCAGAAGTGGTTTTTCAACGCATTGTCAGTGTCACAGATCTATACAGAACAGATGGCGAATAGTATCTGAGTTTCAAGACGGTACATACGCTAAAATCTGCGCCAAAACTTCCAAAAGCACATAAATTCTAACGTAAATAACAATCACCATTATCAAGAAACACAAAAGATCCAAAGTAATACATACCAAGCCATCAATTTGGACAAACTGCACGTGAGAGTCTTGCCGTCTGGACGCCATTTTGGTTTCTGTAATCGCCGGGTGTGTCTTTTTACCGGTAGCCAGTCGTTTCGGCCCAAAGACGTTTCGGCCCCAATTTACCAGGACGTTTCGGCCCAAATGGTCGTTTCGGCCCAATCGTCGTTTCGGCCCTAGGACGTTTCGGCCCTCATTTACTAATTTCGTTTTTTCTTACAAAAATTGTCCCCATTCGCATTCGCGATGTTGTGATTGGAAGACAACCCCTACCGGTGAACTCGTTGAACCCCATGCCGGTCCTACTAATTGCCGTCCGGAGCAGTCCGGGGGCCGTTCGGAGGCACACACATTTATACATAATCTTCTTGTGTGTGTGTGTGTGTGTGTGTGTGTGTGTGTGTACATGTATGCAAGTGTGTGTGTGGGTGCCGTTAGTGTGTGTGCATGCAGATCTTTCTCTATCGATCGGCACACACCGTCATTTATTCATAATCTTCTTGTGTGTGTGTGTGTGTCACGCCGTGTGTGTGTGTGTGTGTGTACATGCAAGTGTGGCGTGTGTGTAAGTGTGTGTGCATGCAGACCTTTCTCTCTCTATCGATCGGCACACACATTTATTCATAATCTTCTTGTGTGAGTGTGTGCCAGTGTGTGTACATGCGGCAATTGTGTGTGAGTGTAAGAGTCAGTGCCGGTGTGTGCATGCAGATCTTTCTCTCCAGTCTCTCGATCTCTCTCTCTCTCAAACAACAAAATATGATTCTATTTATCTATTTATCACCAAAATTCTCTAATAATAATAATAAAACATTCTTTTATAGCGCTGTTCACCGCCAAATGGCAGTCCCATGGCGCTTTACTTGACATTAAAATTCAACATTTTACATAGAAGCCGTCAGTTCGGAGGCACACACACACATGATATACTAGATGATTACCCGCTTCGCCGGGTATCGGCTTCGCCGGGAAGAAGTAGAGCCGAATACCAGGCTGCGCCTGGGACCGCCGGGTGTACGCCGGCGCACGAAGGTAAGGAGATAAACGCGCAAACCACTGGAGACCTTTTAAATATAGTAACGTGCAGTGACCTTCTACAAATAGTAACCAAGTAACGGGAATATGGATTGACGCCACACGGAGGAAGGGAGATAATCGCGGCTGAAAACACTGGAGAAGATAAGGAAGAGTTACTGGTAGTGGATCCAGACCAAAAAAAACAAAATCGGTTCAGCGCGCACAGCGCTGCGCGCTGAGAGCACGTGTTGAAATATCTCATCGATGAGGTTGTGTCCGGGGTGTAGCTGAATACGGTGTCCAAATTTGAAAAAGATCCACCGAGAACTTTGGCCGTGCATCGCGAACAGACAGACAGACAGACACTAGTCGTATATATATATATATAGATAATCATGGCGCTTTACATTAGACATTAAAATTCAACATTTTACATAGAAGCCGTCCGGAGGCACACACACACATAATATATAATTATATTGCTATTTCATATGTTACGTGCATTTCCATTGGTCAATTGGGCAAAACTAAGCTCAGTGCAAAAGTGATATCGACGACATTTCCGTCGATATCAGTTTTGATATCGACGACCTCTTTATTGCTTCCCCACTTCAAAAGCAAAAACACCTAAATTTAAAAACAATTTTATAGAGGAATACCCGGCTTCGCCGGGGTGAATCGCGAGACAGAGACAGACAGCCTGGCGGTTCACCACAATCACCTTTGAAGGCGAAGTCCTGTCAAACGGGATTGAGAATTTTAGAGCTTATTTCTTAGGCCAAAAAAAAAATTGTCTGTTTCTGGTCACCCGACCGACCCTAAATTTCGGCGCCGACCCTAAACTTTTTTTTTCCAAACTCAAAATTTTTTTTTTTTTTTTTTTTTTTGGTGGTAAAGGACAGGGTGAGAAAATGAACAACAAAAACGTGTGAAAACGAAAGTCCGCTGACGATTTGTAAATGTGTTGAGTGTCTTGTCTCTATGTATAGTGAATCCAGTCTCTTTGCGCGATTTTTAAAGTTAGTTTTATTGGTCTACATTTGGGGTAAAAAAAAAAAAATTTTTAAAAAAAATCCCTACCTACCGACCCTATTTTTTTTTTTAGCCATGTTACCAGAAACAGACAATTATTTTTTTTGTGGCCTTAGCCCTATATTATCTGTTGTGGCTTCTCAAATGCCAGAACATACAGACAGTTAAAATTAATATTAAAAGTCCTACGGTTTTGAGCCATTAAGGACTTGAGTGTTTGTCCGCTTTCAAAAAGAGGAAAGAAAGAAACAAAAAATAAGGAGAGGACGGCAGGGGGTGGGGTTGAGTTGATAATGCTCTGTGGGCATACAGACAGACAAAAGCCGCTAGACCCCATCACAAACAGAACTCTATAATCCACAGGTGTTGCTTACACACACACACACACACACAGAGAGAAGCCGTATATATATATATATATATATGTATATCTATATCTATAAATATATAGATAGGTGACAGTGTATTTTTCGCGTGGCTATAAATTGATTCGACCTTTTCACTTTGACAGTAAGAACAACTTACGGGTGCAAGGGAAGCGTTCTGGACAGCGCAGTGACATTCTAAAAATAGTAACGTAGAAACGGGAATATGGATTGAAGCCACACGAAGGAAGGGAGATAAACGCAAAACACTGGAGAAGATAAGGAAGAGTTACACAATCACCTTTGAAGGCGAAGTCCTGTCAAACGGGATTGAGAATTTTAGAGCTTATTTCTTAGCCCTATATTATCTGTTGTGGCTTCTCAAATGCCAGAACATACAGACAGATGATGATAAAATCGTTTATTTAACGTCACTCTGTAAAAACATTGGCGACATTTGTCTTAGATTAAGAACACACACAGGCACGCACACAAACTTTTCCTTTATGTACAGTGGTTCACCACCCTCCCGCCCCCCGCACACTCTCGCTCATCTAATTAAAAATGGTGTTAAGAGATACTTAGATATAAAATGGTATTTTTAAAAGTTCTGATCAAAAATATATAGTAACTGTATGAGAAGCAATGGCGTCAGCCGCAGCAATGTCTCTTCATATCCACGGACCAAGTGGATGCGTGTGCACAAGTCCAGCGATAAGTTTGGGACCTTGCCACCCAAGGTCTTTATAAAACTTAAAAGATAGCTTAATTTTTCCTTTGAGGTATTTGGCAGGATATTTCTATTTGAGTTTATAAACTGAGTCAGGGGGTGAAAGTGGCCTGAGTTCAAATCACACTCCAAAGTCAAATGAGCAATGCTGAGGTCGGATTGACAGGTGCATTTAGGCTCCAGAAATTGGTAGTTCCCAACTTCTGCCCTTAGGCGGTTAAGTTTTGATGGGGCTTCCCGAATGAGCCAGCCAGAGCTTATAGCCGTGTGCATATATTTGTTCCTCCATTCTCTCCAGAGAAGAGAGTCTGTAAGGCTACTGATCTCCTCCGGTCTCGATTTTGATATCACTGTCTCTGAACAGACCATAGCAGAAGATATCATCACACAGTCCGTCAATCTATATATATATATACGACTTGTGTCTGTGTGTCTGTGTGTTTGTGTATCTGTGTGTTTGTGTATTTGTGTATTTGTGTATTCGCCATGCACGGCCAAAGTTCTCGATGGATCTGCTTCAAATTTGGTGGGCATATTCAGGTAGACCCGGGACACGACACAACCTGGTCGATATTTCAACACGTGCTCTCAGCGCGCAGCGCTGAACCGATTTTGGTTCAACCTCAGCTATTTTGGTTCCACCTCAGCTACCCGGGCCCCCATACCGACACACCAAAGCCAAAGTTCTCGGTGGATCTTTTTCAAATTTGGACACCGTATTCAGCTACACCCCGGACACAATATCATCGATGAGATATTTCAACAGAGGCTCTCAGCGCGCAGCGCTGAAATGATTTTGGTTTTTGTGTTCATTTCACCATTATAAGTAACTCTTCCTTATCTTCTCATCTTCTCCAGGTTTTCAGCGTTTACCTCCCTTCCTTCGTATGGTGCACTATATAGTGTGAGTGGAGCGTCTTCGGATATTCCCGGCGTTCTGTTACTGTTACTATTTTTAGGTCAACGCAGTGTCCAGAACGTAAATTGGACCTGTAAATTATCCTCACTGTCAAAGTGCAAAGGTCGAATCAATTTATAGCCACGCGAAAAATACACTGTCATCTATCTCTCTATAGATACGGCTTCTCTGTGTTTTTGTGTGTGTGTGTGTGTGTGTGTGTGTCTCTATGTGAGCAACACCTGTGCATTGTTCAGTTCTGTTTGTGATGTGGTCTGGCGGCTTTTGTGTAATTTTATGTACTGGCCTTCCTTTGAGAAGCTCTAACTTGCTCAGTCCTGTTTGAGTGGAGTTCGCCTCCAAAGGTGATTAACACGGTTACATTCGTCGACAAGGATGGGACTCGATATGGTCAGGAATGGCATTATGGCCACTGAATCATTTTCGTGCTGTTCCCATTCCACGAATCTGGGAGGGACCTAAGCTTGGCGGGTCCATTGTTCGGACCCGGCGAAGCCGGCGTACGGCTCTAAGTACTTCTTCCCGGCGAAGCCGGCTACCCGGCGAAGCGGGTATTCATTCTAGTGTTAGATATATTGCTAATTCTTTGGACATTTTGTATTTACTGTAAAGAAATTACAAAAGTATTTGTCTCAGTTTTGGCTGTTCCATATCCCTCCCTCTGATTATTATTTCTTTTTGTTCACTCTTTTCTTGTACTTTTCAGTATTTCAAAATGTCTTTTCTTTCAAAAAGTCTTTAGTCACTTGCTCAACTAAATTCTGGGATCATTACATTTTCATATATATTTGTTTGTTTTTAAATTTAGGTGTTTTTGTTTTTGAAGTGGGGAAGCAATAAAGAGGTCGTCGATATCAAAACTGATATCGACGGAAATGTCGTCGATATCACTTTTACAATGAGCTCAGTTTTGCCCAATTGACCAATGGAAATCCACCGTACATATGAAATAGCAATATTGGGTAATATTTATCTAAACGAATATAATTATCAACGTTTTCTATAATTACTAATATAATACCGGTCATTTCAAGCATTTGTTGCCTGCTTGTCTTCAATTTCTATATCTTTTGGAATTTCAGCCGACAGCTGACTGAGTTCGAGTAGTCAAGGTACATACATGTACAAGTAATACGGAACATGTGACGAGTTCTAAACGTCACGGGTACACGACCCATCCCCCCACCACGAGTTTAACCAGTGAATACCCCAAGGTTATTTTTGTCACGGGGTATCACATGCTATAAACTTTGTTTGCCCCCGCTCTGTACAGGGTAGATAAAAACCCGAGTCACGCAACGATAAGCAAACCGGAGATCTCTGTATAGAATGAACGTGCTTGTGTTTTGTCATTGGTAGCAGTCGCACTGAGAAATCATGTAGTGCTGTGGTCTCAGCTTGTGAGTGCAATTCATTTATTTCAAAGTGCGTGTGCTTGCACCGGACAGTGTTAACGTTATTTCCTTGACTGAGGTTCTTAGGCTCTCGACGAGAAACGGGAATCGGCTTTCAATTCTAAGTTCACTGAACTTGATATCGACCCGGCAGTTCTAATAAGTCTACGGTCTGTTTGTGCCGGCACAAGGGGAACGAAAGAGCTAAGATGTGACACTGAAGTTGTGCAGGCTATCGCACTGTGTGAACGCCGTCGGCACTGAACTGAGTTCATCGAGTTGAACAGATCAAATCTGCCTGAAAGCAGCTAGGCTGTTTTTCAAGTGTGTAGTTGTCAGTTTGCTGACGGAGTGAACAGTATACCATGGTGTCCCTGGGCAGATAATTATGACCATATGAAAGCCCAAAGCTGGAATATATACTGAGACCAAGCGGAGATTTAGCTGGTTCGGCCGACCTGATAGTCTTCTCTTGAGTTTTGTCTACAACCTGTGTGTATTGACAATACCGGCCCGATCGCTGCTTCGTAGACAATCATGATACAAGTTAAGGTTTGACTAAGTCTAACTTGAACTAGCAACTCTCGCTCCTATTCCCGTCATAATGGGACTCCACTTGGTCTCTTCCAAGAAGAAAAGGTCACATGACCTTCGTGACTGTCAAGCAGACGACAACCACCTCCACCACAACGGTAACGGCGCTGGTCACAGAGGTCAAGTGGCCAAGACGTCAGGTGCCCATAACCCTGTGCGTCTTCTGAGGTCTCGAACCCTGTCCACAGAGACTGACGGTAGACAACCACCATCGGCACGCTTCAGTAACGGGATCAAGGCTGGATCATCAGGTGAAGAAATTCAGAAGTTCTGCTGAGTACTTTTCTTCTCAACGTCTTTAATGTATTAGGCGAAATAGACTTCGCCCGGAAAGTCTATTTGACGAAGCTGGCACTGAATTTTCGGTAAAAGACTTTGCGAAGTAGACGTCGGGCTCAAATAAGGACAGCCTTAAATCACTCTCTTTTGTATCTGGGAAAAGGCAACATGCTCTTTTTCCTAAAAACCTTGTGAATTTTGCAAATGAAACAAACAAACAAAAGAAACAAAAATATTGCAGCATTTTTTGCTTAATGTAACACGTACCAGTTCAAACACGTAATATTTAATTCAAATCTATGCTGAAAGAGGCACGTGTTGTGACAACTATTCATTGACATTTTCTAATTGAAGATGACGTCACACTGTGTCCGCGTGACAGTCTCTTCAACCACCAGCATGGACCGATCCAAAACTTTTGGTTTCTAATGCCCCAAAATAAAATAAAAAATTAAAAAACAGATGGACTGCCAACGTTCCAACATTCAGAATAAAAACAACAAGAATGGTAGGTGACTGGAACGTTTATCATGCTATAGACAAAACAAGACGTTACATTTATGTTATAGACAAAACAAGACGTTACATTTATGTTATAGACAAAACCAGACGTTACATCTATGTTATAGACAAAACAAGACGTTACATTTATGTTATAGACAAAACAAGACGTTACATTTATGTTATAGACAAAACAAGACGTTACATTTATGTTATAGACAAAACAAGACGTTACATTTATGTTATAGACAAAACAAGACGTTACATTTATGTTATAGACAAAACAAGACGTTACATTTATGTTATAGACAAAACAAGACGTTACATTTATGTTATAGACAAAACAAGACGTTACATTTATGTTATAGACAAAACAAGACGTTACACTTATGTTTTGTTTTGTCTATAATAAACGTTCTAATTACCTACCAGTCTTGTTTTTGGATTCCAAATGATTGAAGAGACAAATTCAGAATATGCAATAACTGCCGCATAAGCGTATGCACACCAATTACTACTAGTTATTGATCCAGCACATTTTCTTTTGTTAGCTAAACTTGAATCTTTAATGCCCCCAAAATTAAGAGAACAGTTCAGAATAAGCAAGTAATCTTATGCATGCTATTATTAGTTCTTGATCCAGCACAATTTCTTTTGTTTGTTATTTTGCTTGGTTTTGACATTTTTCCACGTTGAGAATCTATTGATCTTTACGATCATGGCCCGTTTTGTTTTTAATTAAGCAGAAAAAGTCTGTGGAACGCACACATACGCGTTAAGCTCCGTTTATACAGAGCGCGAACGCGGTTTTTCGTCCTGGAATATTTTAGTCATTTGTAGAGGAACCGTTCCGTGCGCCAAATTGATATTACTATCGTTAACTGTTGTATAGAGTTTCGAAACTATCGTTATCTGTTATATAGAGTTTCGAAACTATCGTTAACTGTTAAATAGAGTTTCGAAACTATCGTTAACTGTTATTTAGAGTTATATCAATAGCGCGTACAAACGCGCTATTGCTAAAACTATGAATAACAGATAACGAGGGTTTCGCAAAACGGCGGCATGATGCGCGCAAGTGATATTACTATCGTTAACTGTTATATAGAGTTTCTAAAAATAGCGATGGCGTGGTCGGATGTTTCGATGCCAGCAAAATGGCTGCTGAACGTTTCGTTCGAGCGAATTTGCACTAAATTACTACAACATTTAGTAGATCATATTGAACTAACTGTCGTCTGATAAGTCCATCATTTCACTGCTTCGTTTAATCAAGGAATCAAATCTTCGTTACAGCTAGCACGCTTCCTGTTTTCACAGAAATATTGGTCAGTGTCAGCTTGACCCGTTCTAGCTACCGCGCTGTGTGCGGCGGGTCAGTTTGCCGGTACACATACGGCTGGCATGCAGTACCCAAAACACGATGCGAAAGCATGCAGTGTTTTCCAAAACGCGTCGTGGGGGATGTCACTCGGGAAACTGTGACACGTTGTTTTATGTTTGTTTTGAAAAAAAACCCACTGTTTTGTGTTGCCGTGCGTCTGTCATGGTCTTTTCCGCGAATATTCAGTAGGCCTACCGTCTTCAAACCGCACACGTGGAAAACGGTACGGCCGAAAGTACAAATGATATGATAAAGCTAATATTAAACAAACTCAACAATGATTTGAGAAGACGACAACAGAAGAACGGTCAATAACTAATGTTGTAGTTTTTTAAATTGTGTTTCTAGTTAAAATGTACATTTCGTAGCAAAAAGACAGTTTTGCAATGGCATTTCAGGGTTTTCCCGTTTTGGGAACGATACCGACGCGCTTTTGATAAAACTATCGTTAGCTGTTATATAGAGTTTCTGAAACTCTATCTAACAGATAACGATAGTTTCGAAACTCTACATAACAGTTAACGATAGTTTCAAAACTCTGTATAACAGTTAACGATAGTTTCAAAACCCTATATAACAGTTAACGATAGTAATATCAATTTGGCGCACCATATTACGTTCAAATAGAGTGCGAACGCGCCGCTCGAACGACCGCCTTGATTGCCCCCAGAGCGAATTTTCTCAGAACTGGTCGCGCGGCTTTTTTGCTATCAACCAATCAGCAGGTACTTCCCTTCCATCATTTCCACAAATAGAAACTTGTACGCCTGACCGTTCCAAGAAAAAGATGGAATTTTGCAGGATGAAAATGTAGTTCTTGTACGAGGTGGTGGTACTCTCCAACTTCACTTCTTCTCTGTAAAATTTCGTGCACTGCACTGCACTGACACACGCCTCTTTCTCTCAGTTTGTTTTCCTCCGTTGTTTTGTGTACAAATACAGTACTATGATCTCCTCCGTCGTCTGACTCTACCTGCGCCATGATTCGAAATGACCAAATTTTATCTCTCACAGCAAGAAAAAGACGAGCCGCCTCGAAAGCCGTCGACGGTTTTCCGCGTTCGGGTTCGTGCTCTATTTGAATGGCAGAACTGTTCAAAAGTCGCGTTCGCGTTCACGGTGTTCGCGTTGGACGCGTCCGCGTTCGCGCTCTGTATAAACGGAGCTTTACACACACAAGCGCGCTCTCTGCTGATCTCTCTTTTTACATTTTGTCAAGTTTTGACTAAATGTTTTAACATAGAGGGGGGAATCGAGACGAGGGTCGTGGTGTATGTGTGTGTGTATAAGTATGTATGTGCGTGGGTGTGTGTAGAGCGATTTAGAGAAAACTACTGGACCGATCTTCATGAAATTTCACTTGAGAGTTCCTGTTCCTGGGTATGATATCCCCAGACGTGTTTTTTCATGTTTTCAATAAATATCTTTGATGACGTCATATCCGGCTTTTTGTGAAAGTTGAGGCCGCACTGTCACGCCCTCATTTTTCAATCAAATTGATTGAAATTTTGGTCAAGCAATCTTCGACGAATTCCGGACTGTGGTATTGAATTTCGGCTTGGCAGCTTACAAATTAGTTAATTAGTTTGTCATTAAAATCGAATTTTCACTAACAGATTTTAAAATGATTGCATCGTATTCCTCACTTTCTCCTGATTTATAAAACATAATACAAATGTCATGTTTACAATGAAAATGATGCTCAAAATGATTGTTTTGTTGATGTGGTTAGCCGAGACTATCTTAGTATAGTCTTGGCGAAGACTATTCTTGGTGTTAATCTGTTACTGTGATGCCGACAGCTTGACTAAATGTTTTTATATCGCTTCACGCGACTTGTTTTCTTTCCTCTCTCTCTCTCTCTCTCTCTCTCTCTCTCTCTCTCTCTCTCTCTCTCTCTCTCTCTCTCTCTCTCTCTCTCTCTCTCTCTCTCTCTCTCTCTCTCTCTCTCTCTCTCACACACACACACATGACACACACACACATACAGACACACACATGACACACGCACGCACGCACATACACACACGCACGCACTGACGCACGCACACACACACACACACACACACACACTCTCTCTCTCTCTCTCTTTCAGTTCGCTGTGTAGACACAGTGAAGCCGGAACGGATTAGCAACGCTGACTGGTCCCTCGATGACCTCAGTGACCGACTCTGGTCAGCAGACTGCTTACGGGGCAGCCAATGCGGGTGGTCATTATGACGTTATAGCGGCCGCATGACCGGGCACGCTCGTTTAGAAAGTAGGTTGAGTAAATAAAAAGGGAGATCATTTTGGAGTTCGTTTCAGGGCCGGATCTGGGGGGGGGGGGGGGTCCTGGGGTTCCGGACCCCCCCCCCCCCCCCCCTGGCCATCCAATGTACCTCTCAGAGAAAAACAAATAATGTGGACTTTGGACCCCTGCCTTCAGTTGGAACCCCCGGCCCCCCCCCCCCCCCCCTTCAAACGAACTTGGTCCGGCCCTGCGTTTGACGAACTGTTTCAAAAGTTTGTAATGCTAATGTGGACAACCAGATAGCAAATGGCGCCGGGTGTCGTGGTTTGTTTGATAAGAGTCCACGTGCTGTGTTGCGCTGACTGCTTGCTAACTCTGGGACTGATTATTTTACTGAACCGTTACAACTTATCATTCAGTCTGGGTGTGATTTCAACTGCTGTGGATCTTTGGGCGAGTGCTTTTACGCCCAGTTTTAGAGTGACTTCCAGTGCGTTAAAAACACAGCAAGTTAAAATTGTAAATGATATCAAGATTGTGATCAGACGGCCTCGTGTTTTGTTTCAAAGTAACATGTGAATCAGAAGTGCTCCTGCGGTGACTGAAAAGTGTATACATTTCGGTTGGACTGGTTCTACAGAGCTTTTGTGTTCCAACTTGAAACTTTTCCTGCACACGGCGGCATAATTATATTGCGGAAGAACCGTCAACCATTGACGCAAAAAAGGAGGAACAAATAAAGAAAGAAAAAGCTAGACGCGCTCAGGGCCCACACCAATGAGCAAAGCCACACTCAACAGGAACTAGTGCCGCAAGATGCTCGTATTATCGTTATGTTCCACGAACAAGAAGAAAGGATACCTGCAGAGTACAACTCCACTTGCTTGAAAAAAAGTATACGTTTATTCGTAGGTTACAGCCTGTGTTTAATCACTTCAGTTTGTCAATCAACTTGAGTTTACTTTAACAAGGAAACTTTTGTAACTTACACGTCGTTATTGACACAACAGGACCAACCTTCCAAATTCATTGTTTGCTTGTGTGTCTCATTTCACTGAGGCCGGATTATCTCTACGCCCTGCTTTTTGTAAAATGACTGAGATTTTGCATATCTGGTTTCTGAAGTTCATTCTGTTAGCTGAAAAGATGCGATAAGTAAGTGTGGCGGTCAAACCGTTGCTGTCTCAAGTTTATAAAGATAAAGTTATTTTCATCTGAAACATTGCAGGAATTTTGTCGGAAGTGGCGTGGTAAACAAGAAAGGCATTACAGAACAGAACAGAACAGAACAGAACAGAACAGAACAAGGTTATGTCATAAACAGTAAGCACGCCGTATAATCGAAATTCAGTTTTGTTGCTTCTAAGGTGAATCAGTTTAAAACTAAGCTAAACCCCTCCACACAAAAAGGACACCATCTAAGACTGATTGGCGATGTCGGAGACATTATGAGCATAGGGCAGTCTTGATGACAAATGTCTGCTGGACGATTCAAGTCGGAGAGTGAAAGCAGATTTGTCATCAGTGTAATCAGTGTAAACGCTGCCATGGCTCAGCCACAATGTGGTAAGTGACATCGTTTGGTGTTTTTGTTAGTGTTTTTCAACTAACCTATTAGGAACACTCCCAGGTCATAGTCGTTCATACTTCAAAGAGGGTTTTGATAAAAATAAAATTAGAATATACCTACCCAAAGGTCTAAAGGCTTCCACA
This sequence comes from Littorina saxatilis, assembly GCF_037325665.1. Lineage (NCBI taxonomy): Eukaryota > Metazoa > Mollusca > Gastropoda > Littorinimorpha > Littorinidae > Littorina > Littorina saxatilis. Next base: position 59,404,630 of record NC_090249.1, on the reverse strand, counting down.
CACACGCACGCACTCACGCACGCGGCACACACACACACACACATACACGCACACACACACACACACACACACACACACACTTTCAGAAGTATGGCATGAATAAACATGACACCGGGTGTCAAATAATCGGTAAGCGATGTATGACGATGACTGGAATGACATCAGTTCAGTTTTTTTCTGAGAAAAATGTTTCGCAGAAATACTGACGTGGGTGCACCGGCACAGCAGAAATAGAAAGATCTGTGGGGTGCGCCAATCAAGAATGAGAGTGCTCTTATACTTTGCACCCGGAACGCATCCAAAATTGATAACATGATATCGTTGCACAGAGCAGCATTGTATTATGTTACCTAGCAAGAAAGCAAGATTGAGAAATGAATGATTTCTCTGCATGGCTAGTTTCTGTAAACCAATCAAAAACTCTCTAGTTTGCTTAAACGGACCCGTCAGATAAAAAAATAAATTGTCACAGTTTTTGTTCTTGACATTTTTCTCTTTGTGGCTATTTTTGGATGTTGTTGTTGTTGCTTAGTTTTGTTTGTTTTTGTGAAGTTGATGGTTTTTTTTAAAATATTTGATTTGTTGGGTGTGCGCGTCGTTTATTTTTTTTTTTTATTTGCTAACAATATTGAAAGAAAGTATATGGTCCTGGAGTGCGGTAAACAGGGATATATTTTTTTTTACTTCATGCTGCCACCAGTGGCTAACTTTACCCGTGGTCTGGTGATCTGTGCATTACTGTCACTTTCGAATGCAGGACTGTTTGACGCAAAGGGCGGGGATGTAGCTCAGTCGGTAGCGCGCTGGATTTGTATCCAGTTGGCCGCTGTCAGCGTGAGTTCGTCAGTCCCCACGTTCGGCGAGAGATTTATTTCTCAGAGTCAACTTTGTGTGCAGACTCTCCTCGGTGTCCGAACACCCCCGTGTGTACACGCAAGCACAAGACCGGGCCAAGTGCGCACGAAAAAGATCCTGTAATCCATGTCAGAGTTCGGTGGGGAAGTTATAGAAACACGAAAATACCCAGCATGCTTCCTCCGAAAACGGCGTATGGCTGCCTAAATGGTGGGGTAAAAAAACCAGTCATACACGTAAAATTCCACTCGTGCAAAAAAACACGAGTGTACGTGGGAGTTTCAGCCCACGAACGCAGAAGAAGAAGTTTGACGCAAGAAACAAAAGTTTACTGCTCTTGCAAAAAGATCTGCGCATTGTGAGTGAGAAACAATATTGACAGCAGGACATGTGATGGAATAACCTTTATGTGCACGGCCCTTCTGCGGTCGTTAAAATTCAAGACTGTGGTAGCCTACGGGTGGTTTGATGTGGTATTAGCGACCACCATTGGACCACAAGCAATATAAAACAGAGAGAGAGAGAGAGAGAGAGAGAGAGAGTGAGAGAGAAAGTCTGAGAACGTGTTTTGTCTAGACTGATTGGTTTTTCATTTCCGAGACGTGACACTAGGCCTATAGAGAAACAGTGTGGTCAAAAAAGTAAGCTTGGTCAGCACTGAAAAAGGAGAGACGGTAAAGTGCTTTAAAAGGGGGGTGGGTGATGGAGTGGAATCTTATTTTCTTCATTCGCAAAGTCATAGTGGTCTGATTGTCTTGCACAGTTTTTGAAATGACGAGAACATTCGAGTACAAGGGTCTCAAAAGAGCTATACGAACACGGACGATGCCACTAATGTTAATGTTTGAGGGTTGGTTATGAAGGCTAGCTTGCATAGTATTATGAAACAGCTTTTGTCTTTTTCTTTGTTGTTTGATTGTAACGTTCGTTTTCGTTCTGAATCCTGCAACGGAGCGAACGTGAAGAAGAAGATGAAGACTGAATCCTGCTAACAAAACAAACGTTTTTAAGATGGTGGCGTGATATTTCTGGTCACGCAAAACCACGTTTCGCCAAACGCCCGTTCTGAAATAACTCTCTCTGGATTCGGCTGTGAAAGAATATATATTTTTTGCTCAGTTTTAGTGAGTTCCGCGTGACAGTATTTTGGGGGGGTGTCTTCAAGTCAGCATAAACCTTTCAATTCCGATTGTTTAATTTTTTTTTCTTCAGTGTCACAGAACGGCAGAGATGGCAGTGACGGTCAGGCAGAACTGACACGGTTGCTGGGCGACATACGGCCGACGTCAAGATGGCAGGAACCGTTGAAACAGCTTCTAGGCTCGTACATCATGCCCCAGGAAGTCCAGCGGGCCCTTTCCTTCCTCGCAGAAAATGTAAGACTGAGAGACGATGCCATGCTGGGGCGTGTGTTATTGTAGAAATACAAAAACAGACAAGACTGCTAACGTTCCAAAACTCAGAATAAAAAAACCCACCAAAAATGGTTAGTTTAATGGAACGTTTCATTGTTTTGACAAAACTAAACTTTCACAAGTAAATGGACCTAGTGGTCTTTATAGAGGACATACACCGCCTTGCCAGAGATCGAATAACATTATTAGATAAGTTTTATTCATCTCATATTAATTGTTCCTTTGTCTGTCCACGATAAAGACCATTGGGTCAAAAGTATAATGATAAGATAAGATATCTTATCTTATCTTATCTTATCATGATGTACTTGTGAATGTTGTGTTTGTTGTTTGTCTAAAAGTAAACGTTCACATGATTAAATAACCATTTTTAAATAACGTTTTTTGATTGTATTTTATTGTCGACTGACAAACCGATTGGAAATAGACAGTCTATGGGAACCATGTGAAGCTCTTTTTAAGTGAATAATTGTTCAACTGTGAAACTGTCACTTTCGACTTATAGGGAAAGGGATGTGCCTTCTGATGATGGGAGATGGTTTTTTTCATCAGAGGGATATTTCACGGTGATACACTGGTAGTGAGCAATCAAAGCAGTTCTGTTTTTTTTTTTTTTCAATGTTGGATGCTGGGTGTTGCTTCAAAACGTCAGAAAGCCTGACTAGTACTTCACCGTGTGTTGTAATTTTAATTTTTAAAAGAAGAGAAAAAAGACTAGAAGTTGTGTTAAGATCAGATGTTTGGGCCCAACTTGCTAGGTTGTAGTCCTTTCCGCTGGACAAAAACAAAAGTCGGCCATTGAGATGATTAAAAAACAAACAAACATAAAAGCATAAGTATTTTTTTTAAAAACACGTCCATAACCTTGGCCGCTAATCTTGATCGTCCTTTCGTTTCCAGATCGACACAGCTATGAAGGCGGTAAAAGACCCTTCGCACAGTCTGGGTTATCCGGCACTATGCATCGACATCAAGCACAAACCCCTTGTTTTCAACCTGGACTGCTGGAAGAAAATCATGATAGCCTTGCATTTTGACCTCACTGAACCTGAAGGCAGCCAGCAGCTTGACCTCATTGAGGTCAAGGTCACTGACAACGTGACCTTGCCACCTCTGGCTGGTTTCAAGATCCTTCTCAAAAGCTTGTCAAGTATGTATAACTGCGGTTTTCTTGTTTGTTTTGTTTTGGAGTTGAATGAACACTTTCTTTGAGGCTTTTTACGCAGAAGGATGCTAAAACACTCAGTTTAAATCATATTTATAAATGCAAGCCATTTCAGTCATATTTTCAGTTTTAAGATATTCCTGCATTATTTGGTTTATAATCTGGGTGGTGGAGAAACGTGACAGGCATGTTTTAGCAGTAAGAGTCATCCCGGGGTACTAATTTATAGTACAGTATGTTTGACAGTTTTGATAATGACACATTAAAACACAGTTCACCGTAAGTCATTCTCTCTTGTGCAGGTGTGAGTGGGGAGCTGTTTCGAATGGTGCTAGCTTTGACTCCAGAGGAAGCAATGCGACTGCTGGCAGTGGTGAGTTTTAGTGTTAACTTGCCTGTGTAGGTCGTCAGTCCTGGCAAAGAATCATTTAATGGGCTGATGTGTGCATATATGCGTCAAACTAAGGGATGCAGCTTAGTGTTGGCCACTGGGTTTGGGATGAGATGCTATTCATACATTGGTGATATGTCAAAAGAGAAATTTATTGGGAAGTTTGAAGTACGCCTCCCCACCCCCTCCTTGGTCCGTTATCACCGACGAATTGGCCAAGCGGTTGTATTCCCTTCCTCACCTCCAATAATTATGTGTACATTAAGTAAAAAGAGGCATAGAAGCTACTATAACTATATTCATATTCTTTCTTGCAGATGCAGGATGCCTTTGGTGGTAACAAGCCCCAGGATCATGAGATCATTCAAAAACTGCATGCCCGCTATCCTGACCAGCTGTCGGCACTGGGCTTCGTCACAAGCCGACGTCACAGTGACGTCACGTGGCATCCACCATCGTCATCTGACGTCACATACAATTTGGAGGTGGTGTTGATAGGACTGTATCATGACGGGAGTGGGTTGGAGACTTACATTTGATGAACATTCCATGCTGTATTTGTGATTACTTTACTGCTGCGTGTCTACAACCTTTCCTGGTGCTGTGTTGTGCAGTGTGCATTGCACACATGCAATCTTGTGTGTCAAGGGAAGCTCACGTCATAAACACAGTATTTTGAGAGGTTCCATGTCCAAATGACTTCACTGTCTGTGATGCACCGCCCAGTGGTCAGTTTAGCTTCAAGTGCAGCTTTGTCTCCCTCACACTGGATCAATCTTCCGCTCATCTTGTGTTGTGAAGTAAAAGTAGGCCACAATGCTTTATGATTAATAGGGATACAAGCAGAGATTTCAATTCCCAGAGAGCTCCACAAGAAGCATCAGTACTGGCGGCTAAACACTTGAAAGGCCCCAAACTTGATTCAAGCCGATTCCCCGGAACTAACCCAGTTATATTGCCAAGTCTGATGACCTACGGTCAGTAGACAAGGCAAGATGCCTACAGAGACCATCAAGGGGTCTCTGGTGGAGGTCTGCAATGACTGGAATGGAGTATCGATCTCTTTCTAATCATGGCTTGAATAACACGTGTACTTGTGTGTTGTGCATCGAAATGTTCTAGAATGACAGTATGACTGAAAAATGGAGTATCGATCTCATGCTAATCATTATGGAACGCCAGATACGCAATGTCCCCGCGGAATTCCGGGCTGACTTTTGAGCTTTTCTCGTCGTTGATTGGTCAGAAATTCCGCCCGAACTTTTAATGGACTAGAAGGAAGCATGGATGAAATGATTTACATTCTATCCTGCCTAACAAAAAGCACAGGACCAATCAAGCAACACACACACACACAGTCCGAGTCAGGTTAACATCCAAGAGAAGAGCCCAGACTCGAGATGAAAACTTAGTATCTTTATTAAACAAGTCTTCCGGTAAGTGGCGAAAAAGCAGCCGTAGCAGTAATGTTGGTACTCAACAATAAACGGCCAACATTGTGGAAACAGATGTTGCAGAGAGTACCGCAGTTCAAATTGGCATCACAAAACAAGTGTAGACAGAATAATAATAACACAAATATTTTTTTCCGAGTTGGTGTGTGTGTGTGATAAACGATGATGCAAAAGATCGAACATCATGTCACGGAAAATTACGACAGACATGGTGAGGAAATCTGAAACAAGCTATCGTAACCTTCCACATAACACAGGTAAGCGGAGAAGGCTTGCCTTTGTTGGGATGAAATGCAAATTAAGGGGAGTAACCGCTCTACCACAAGATCAATCAAATGTAAACAATATCTTAAATACACTCCCTTTTGTAAGATATTGGATAGTCTTCAAATAATTTCATCCAAGCTTTACAAAACTCTACAATTATGATTTTTTTTTTTTTTACTGTGTCAATGACTGCTACAAATGTATGTCTGTCCACTGACTGCAATAAATATGCATGTTTGTGTGTTTGTACACTGACTGCAAGAAATATGCATGTGTGCGTGTCTGTCCACTGACTGCAATAAATATGCATGTTTGTGTGTCTGTACACTGACTGCAATAAATATGCATGTTTGTGTGTCTGTCCACTGACTGCAATAAATATGCATGTTTGTGTGTCTGTACACTGACTGCAATAAATATGCATGTTTGTGTGTCTGTCCACTGACTGCAAGAAATATGCATGTTTGTGTTTCTGTACAAGTGTGCTGTGTTACGTATTACATTGCAAAATCATAACACATTCAAGCAGCTTAAGTTGACTACAGACAAGAAACAGTGAATTCACATGTGGACACAACCGGACACTTCTCATTAACATACTGACCTCTTAGTGTTCTTATACTCTTACACGTACACTTGGAATTTTGTCCAGTGCGCTTACTCAACACAGACAAGACAGAAAACGATCATACTCTCCGACAGCCACTTGTGTCATTTTCCCCATGAAAACCGTGAATCTCAGATGAGTATGCATTATGAGGTAAATTCATGTCCGTTAATTAATGAACTTACTGCCAAATTAGTCGCTAAGATGAACACACACACACATATACATCTGACAGTAATAAATTGAAGGAAAACCACAACTGGGGCAGGCTGAGAAGAATTGTAACGACAACTTGATTCGCCGAAAACTAAAAACTGATGAAGACGGCTAACTGCAAACAAAACTGTGAGAAAAAGGATAACACAGGGTAACATTTTCAGAGATATAAAAAAAATAAAAAAATAACAGTAAGGGCATTAGTTCTGGATCAACGCTGTTATCTCCAATACCTTGGCTTAGTCACAGGAATTGGTGATGGAATACACCTTATGGAGGTACAAATTCTGTGAAACGATGACAATCAAGTATGTGGCTAAACTGTAATATGATGAATCAAATTAAACCTTCTTGGAAAGAAGAAAAGACAACATCATACCTATATTACTGGACGATTAACAGAATGTGCCTGAAATCAGTTTGTTCCAATTCTCACATAAGTTGCTTTTAGCCAAGTAAGTGCACACCTGTATCATAGATACTTGCAACAAGTGAAGTAACAACTTTATACACACATACAGTGATATCAGGTACAATTATAGCATGTGCTCGTCACCCTGTCCATAGCAAGCAAAGAAAAAGCAAGAAGATATTTCCTTTTATTTCATACAAAAAAGCCAAAAGCAGTTCTAATGTATAAAGAAGGAAAGCATGCTTTGCCAGCTGATTCAAAGCACATGCTTTGCCAGCTGATTCAAAGCAAAGTGACAATAGTACATTCACATTATACTTTCAGTTTAACTTTTGTGTGTGTAAATTCTCCCTTTACATCTTAAATTTTAACTGAAGACATTATATTTTCAAAGTAAAAGTCAAAAACTACAACCACCTCACACTGTTTCCAAAGTAAAGTTCAGAAACCAAAACTATCTCCATGTTCAAAATAGAAAGAAGACGACACATACTGGCGCCCATATTTAGCATAGAAGAAAAAGGCATCACAGGTTTTTGTTTTTTCATGATAGATTCAGCTCTTCAAACACCGAACAACAATCTTGAGGAGTGAGTTAACAAGAGATTTATTTCTATGCTAATCCTCCACTAATGGTACTGTTTGGGTGGTTTCATAACTCAAGACCAGTGCCAGAAAGAATCCACTTGCAAGAGGTTTTGACTGGGCGGTGTTGCACTGTTTAACACAAGATCATTCATTCCTGACATACATTTCAACACAATCAGCTTGCTCAGACACTGGGGCCTTGAACCGGCCCAATGTCTAGCAACCAGTTTCAAATCATGAACGGCGCAGAACAAGAAGAGGGAAAACGACGTAAAAGCAACGAAGGCCAGCTAACGATGTCGATGAAGGCATGGTGTGTGACGTGAGTGGCAGAGATTGGGATGCTGACAACTTTGTTCTCCGGGGAAGGATGACGAAAAGTGAGTTCTGTGTGTGTTTTCGTGAACAGAGAATCCGGGAGGCTCAGTTTCAGTACTCTTCCTCTTCCGCCTCATCGTCTGGGGGCGCAAACCCTTCCTGTAAAAAAAACACAACACCAACACACCTCAGTTATCTTGGTACAGAAACATTACGGGCGAAACAACATGTTCACTGTTACAAAGACAGAAATTCTTGTCATGCAACATAAAAAAAGACTCAAAAGCTCATGTTATTTGAATTTTTAAAAAGGCCTGTTCCTAGCCATAAGCTATTTAACTGATCAGGAGCGTCTAAATTGTCCCTGTGTTTCCTCAAATCGCACGATTTTGACCCATTTAAAAAAATTAAATAAAAATCAACAACACAAAATAACCTTACCTACCTTACATTTTTGCAAAGTTTGAAACTTGCTCTTTTAGAAAATATATGAAACATTTGAAAGAACATACCTTTTGTTGTCTTCACATCCAGTCAAACTACCTCTTTGAAGCAAAAACAAAAACCCAAACTTTCTATGTCATGGGTTCATCATACACAATGTCATGATCGACACTTTCATTGTTCGAATCATCATCCAAATTATCGTCCATTGGCACAAACTCGTCACCAGAATCTAAAATATCATCTCCACTATCATCATCACTAAGGTCAAGATCAGAACCGTACTGAATAACAAGTTCTAGCACTCTTTTCAAGTTACTACGTCTTGTAGCAGAACGATCCGCCATCTTGGAAAAGTCAAAACACGTGGGTCGCACACCATCAACAAAATCAAATTAATCCCAACAATTGAAGGGAAGGAACTATTTTCAGTGAATGGTTCTACTGTAGACAGATAGAAGTTTATCGCGGGGGTTGTTTCCCTTGGTCAGCAGGGCCGTTTACACCGTTAAAAATTCGTGATATCCGTCGGAACTAAACTACAGACGTGCGGGCAACGCTAAACACAGGTGTCGGAATTCCAATTCCCATACACAGCGAATGAGTTGACTCAATTTTTTTCCGGACCATCACTTTTCAAAGTTTGCAGTACAGCACACTTGCCTTCATTTTTAATCTTTCTCAAGTTTTGATTACCCTATCAAAAATCAGAAAAGCGTGAATATATAGACAATAAAAGCATTCTCGCCAGATGATTTCTACATTTATTTAAAGTGGTACCTGCAATGAAGGGACATGAAGTGATTGTATCATTACCCTCAGGATCAATCACAATGAAGGGACATGAAGTGATTGTATTATTACCCTCAGGATCAATCACAATGAAGGGACATGAAGTGATTGTATTATTACCCTCAGGATCAATCACAATGAAGGGGCATGAAGTGATTGTATTATTACCCTCAGGATCAATCACAAAGAAGGGACATGACGTGATTGTATTATTACCCTCAGGATCAATCACAAAGAAGGGACATGAAGTGATTGTATTATTACCCTCAGGATCAATCACAATGAAGGGACATGAAGTGATTGTATTATTACCCTCAGGATCAATCACAATGAAGGGACATGAAGTGATTGTATTATTACCCTCAGGATCAATCACAATGAAGGGACATGAAGTGATTGTATTATTACCCTCAGGATCAATCACAATGAAGGGACATGAAGTGATTGTATTATTACCCTCAGCATCAATCACAATGAAGGGACATGAAGTGATTGTATTATTACCCTCAGCATCAATCACAATGAAGGGACATGAAGTGATTGTATTATTACCCTCAGGATCAATCACAATGAAGGGACATGAAGTGATTGTATTATTACCCTCAGCATCAATCACAATGAAGGGACATGAAGTGATTGTATTATTACCCTCAGCATCAATCACAATGAAGGGACATGAAGTGATTGTATTATTACCCTCAGGATCAATCACAATGAAGGGACATGAAGTGATTGTATCATTACCCTCAGGATCAATCACAATGAAGGGACATGAAGTGATTGTATTATTACCCTCAGGATCAATCACAATGAAGGGACATGAAGTGATTGTATCATTACCCTCAGGATCAATCACAATGAAGGGACATGAAGTGATTGTATTATTACCCTCAGCATCAATCAAACATGTCCCAACAGTGCAAGGCCTTTCATGACAAGTACATTTAGGTTTAGACATAAAGGTTGCAATGGGGGTGTCCTTTCATCGAAGGGGACCTGACATCCCAGACGCTATTGTATTATCAAAGGGTTCCCTCCCTTCTCCCTGTCAGACAGCACATAGACAGTGACAAACAACGGCAATGCTATGGACTGACCTCTGTGGCGTACAAGATATCCATGATGCCCTCCATGAGGCCCCTGTCTTCGTTACAGCAACTACACACATACACAATGACAAACAACGGCAATGCTATGGACTGACCTCTGTGGCGTACAAGATATCCATGATGCCCTCCATGAGGCCCTTGTCTTCGTTACAGCAACTACACACAAACACAATGACAAACAACGGCAATGCTATGGACTGACCTCTGTGGCGTACAAGATATCCATGATGCCCTCCATGAGGCCTTTGTCTTCGTTACAGCAACTACACATAAACACAATGACAAACAACGGCAATGCTATGGACTGACCTCTGTGGCGTACAAGATATCCATGATGCCCTTCATGAGGCCCTTGTCTTCGTTCTCCTGGGCGATCACCTCGATGTCTCGCAGTTTGCCGAAATAGAAATCTCTCTCTTTCTCCAGCCCTTCTTTCTCCAGTGTTAACTGCCGCAACTGCAACAACAGTAAAACCATTATTACAAGATCTAACAAACAGGGAAGTAAGCGTTGTACATATTGACAAGAGGAAGGAAGAGTTATGTGAAACCAGTCTCCTCAGCACCTGAGAGAACAAAAAGCGTTTAAATGGAAAATGTCTTTCATTGTTGTTATTGTTTCTGCTTTGTGCATTGTACCTATATTGAAATACAATTAAACATTTTGTACAGATATACCCTGCATCTAATATCATATTCATAGAAGATAAATGGTTAATTCTAACTGTATCTTCTTCTTCTTCTTCTTCTGCGTTCGTGGGCTGAAACTCCCACGTACACTCGTGTTTTTTGCACGAGTGGAATTTTACGTGTATGACCGTTTTTTTTACCCCGCCATTTAGGCAGCCATACGCCGTTTTCGGAGGAAGCATGCTGGGTATTTTCGTGTTTCTATAACCCACCGAACTCTGACATGGATTACAGGATCTTTTTCGTGCGCACTTGGTCTTGTGCTTGCGTGTACACACGGGGGTGTTCGGACACCGAGGAGAGTTTGCACACAAAGTTGACTCTGAGAAATAAATCTCTCGCCGAACGTGGGGACGAACTCACGCTGACAGCGGCCAACTGGATACAAATCCAGCGCGCTACCGACTGAGCTACATCCCCGCCCTCTAACTGTATCGTCTGATGAAGGAAAACACGGAATGAAATTAAAGTTTCACAAGAACAGAGTCCTATTGACTGGCTTGCATAACAAGTTTCACAAGAACTGAGTCCTATTGACTGGCTTGTATAACAAGTTTCACAAGAACTGAGTCCTATTGACTGGCTTGCATAACAAGTTTCACAAGAACTGAGTCCTATTGACTGGCTTGTATAACCCCAAGACTGTGATTTACATTGATTAGGTTCAGGCATTAGATCATGAAATTGTAAAATAAGCCTGAACCCCCCCCCCCCCCCCCTTTCCCATAAAAACACATGCACAATCATGCTATTGAGAATAATCTCTGGCGCTTAAAAACTGCTGAAAAAGCGCCAATAGGACCATACAAGACAACTCTCTTGTGTTGAGAACTAGCAGCTAAGACATATTGTAATTCAATCAAGTTGGCGTTTTAATGAAACAGATCCTGTGATTGGTCAGAATGCCCCAACTCATCAAAAATTACCAGTCATTAATTGTCGATAACCACTCGCTAAAAAAGCTATTAACCACCTGCTGGCGAGGCGCATTGATACAACCTCAACTAGTCTCGGTTAGCTTTGAGGGTCATTTTACAAGTAGGAAATATGAAGGCCAACGAAATACCGAGACCATAAGGTATGCGAAGTGATGACGTCGAATACGTGACGTAAGTTGATGCATGAATTCTTCCGGACTATGTCAGTCAATTCCAAAAATCGCTTTTGTGATGAAAAGAATTTGTTTTAGAGTTTGCTGTCCAGAAACCCGTCAAAAAAGAAGGGAAAATGTATGTGAAAGAAAACAAAACAGGAGCAGAGTGATAAGTTGGAATACAGAGACATATATTTCTTGGGACTTGACCCTTGCAGGTAGGTGGACTGAAAGTAGTGTGTGAACAGAACAGAACCAATTCTGTCTGTTTACCATCGCATGAAAGCAGGAAAGAGATCGTCGTCAGATTGAATTACAATAACATTAACATGCTTCCATTTGAAACTTCTCGGTCGTCATCGTGGATTGACGCCCTCCCAAAGCTTCGCTCCGTCGGGCTTCAATTAGCTTTGGTCGGGCATCAATCCACGCTGACGACCGAGAAGTTTCAAATGGAAGCATGTTAATGTGTAATTGTGCTTGATCCATTTGACAGAGACAAGGCGTTCCTACCTCCGCTCTGAGGTCCTCCACCAGTTGACTGTCACCACCGGCGTGGTGGTTGTTGGGTTTGGACAGCGGTGATCGCACATTGTTGGCTGGTTGCCGTGTGGCTGCTGGCCGTGCAGGAGGTACTGGAAACACACACTACACATGTTACAAATATTTTGTGACAGGAGTTATCGTGTGTGTGTGTGTGTGAGTGTGTGTGTGTGCGCACCAGAGACTGTGATACAAAAAAAAAGGACACGCACACACTCTCCCTGCCCTCTCTCTAATCCATCTACTACACGACTAGACTGCTTGGTCCCCCAACCTTAAGACACAGCACCTTTGACTAAAGTAACCTCTGCGCAACAGAAGGGTGACAGTGAATCATGGAGATCAACACACACGTGTCAGTCAACAATCACGCCCCCCCCCCCCCCCCCTCCCCCCAGCAAAGCACACACATCCTTGTTTGCCATCTTGCACTGTTCCCCAGCTGTCTCCCTGACATACCTGAGAAACAGCTTCTGTGTGTCGTAATTAGGGTAATTAAATGTGAATGAATCTCAGTCTGCTGCACAGGGGCTGATTCGTTACGTACACCTTGGGCAGAGACACTGTGGAATATGTGTGACTTGGATATTTTACATGCACACAACTGGTTGCATGTTAACAGGAACAAGTGTTACCAAACAGTAGCATGAATCCTTCTCCACGTGTTATAAATTCCCCAAGAGCGAGCGAGTGAGTGATTCAGAGAGAGAGAGAGAGAGAGAGAGAGAGAGAGAGAGAGAGAGAGAGAGAGAGAGAGAGAGAGAGAGAGAGAGAGAGAGAGAGAGAGAGAGAGAGAGAGAGAGAGAGTGTCAGTGAGCGTGAGTCTATCCCTGTGTGTATCTTAGCGTCTCCATGTCTGTGTGCGTTTCTACACACACGCTTACATGTGTCCGTCTGTGTGTTTTATAAAAATAAACCTACCATCACAAATCAACTTTTCAAACATAATAAACCTGACTTTATGAAACAATCTATGAATAGCTGCAAGATGTTATCATTCCTCATATCACTGTACTCAGGACCCAACTCGGTGTCAATGCTGTGGTAAGTAAAAGACTTTGGTCATTCTACACACACACATGGAAAGCGCAACTCTGTGTCAATGCTGTGGTAAGTAAAAGACTTTGGTCATTCTACACACACACATGGAAAGCGCAACTCTGTGTCAATGCTGTGGTAAGTAAAAGACTTTGGTCATTCTACACACACACATGGAAAGCGCAACTCTGTGTCAATGCTGTGGTAAGTAAAAGACTTTGGTCATTCTACACACACACATGGAAAGCGCAACTCTGTGTCAATGCTGTGGTAAGTAAAAGACTTTGGTCATTCTACACACACACATGGAAAGCGCAACTCTGTGTCAATGCTGTGGTAAGTAAAAGACTTTGGTCATTCTACACACACACATGGAAAGCGCAACTCTGAGTCAATGCTGTGGTAAGTAAAAGACTTTGGTCATTCTACACACACACATGGAAAGCGCAACTCTGTGTCAATGCTGTGGTAAGTAAAAGACTTTGGTCATTCTACACACACACATGGAAAGCGCAACTCTGTGTCAATGCTGTGGTAAGTAAAAGACTTTGGTCATTCTACACACACACATGGAAAGCGCAACTCTGTGTCAATGCTGTGGTAAGTAAAAGACTTTGGTCATTCTACACACACACATGGAAAGCGCAACTCTGTGTCAATGCTGTGGTAAGTAAAAGACTTTGGTCATTCTACACACACACATGGAAAGCGCAACTCTGTGTCAATGCTGTGGTAAGTAAAAGACTTTGGTCATTCTACACACACACATGGAAAGCGCAACTCTGTGTCAATGCTGTGGTAAGTAAAAGACTTTGGTCATTCTACACACACACACATGGAAAGCGCAACTCTGTGTCAATGCTGTGGTAAGTAAAAGACTTTGGTCATTCTACACACACACACATGGAAAGCGCAACTCTGTGTCAATGCTGTGGTAAGTAAAAGACTTTGGTCATTCTACACACACACACATGGAAAGCGCAACTCTGTGTCAATGCTGTGGTAAGTAAAAGACTTTGGTCATTCTACACACACACACATGGAAAGCGCAACTCTGTGTCAATGCTGTGGTAAGTAAAAGACTTTGGTCATTCTACACACACACATGGAAAGCGCAACTCTGTGTCAATGCTGTGGTAAGTAAAAGACTTTGGTCATTCTACACACACACATGGAAAGCGCAACTCTGTGTCAATGCTGTGGTAAGTAAAAGACTTTGGTCATTCTACACACACACACATGGAAAGCGCAACTCTGTGTCAATGCTGTGGTAAGTAAAAGACTTTGGTCATTCTACACACACACATGGAAAGCGCAACTCTGTGTCAATGCTGTGGTAAGTAAAAGACTTTGGTCATTCTACACACACACATGGAAAGCGCAACTCTGTGTCAATGCTGTGGTAAGTAAAAGACTTTGGTCATTCTACACACACACACATGGAAAGCGCAACTCTGTGTCAATGCTGTGGTAAGTAAAAGACTTTGGTCATTCTACACACACACATGGAAAGCGCAACTCTGTGTCAATGCTGTGGTAAGTAAAAGACTTTGGTCATTCTACACACACACACATGGAAAGCGCAACTCTGTGTCAATGCTGTGGTAAGTAAAAGACTTTGGTCATTCTACACACACACACATGGAAAGCGCAACTCTGTGTCAATGCTGTGGTAAGTAAAAGACTTTGGTCATTCTACACACACACATGGAAAGCGCAACTCTGTGTCAATGCTGTGGTAAGTAAAAGACTTTGGTCATTCTACACACACACATGGAAAGCGCAACTCTGTGTCAATGCTGTGGTAAGTAAAAGACTTTGGTCATTCTACACACACACATGGAAAGCGCAACTCTGTGTCAATGCTGTGGTAAGTAAAAGACTTTGGTCATTCTACACACACACATGGAAAGCGCAACTCTGTGTCAATGCTGTGGTAAGTAAAAGACTTTGGTCATTCTACACACACACATGGAAAGCGCAACTCTGTGTCAATGCTGTGGTAAGTAAAAGACTTTGGTCATTCTACACACACACATGGAAAGCGCAACTCTGTGTCAATGCTGTGGTAAGTAAAAGACTTTGGTCATTCTACACACACACATGGAAAGCGCAACTCTGTGTCAATGCTGTGGTAAGTAAAAGACTTTGGTCATTCTACACACACACATGGAAAGCGCAACTCTGTGTCAATGCTGTGGTAAGTAAAAGACTTTGGTCATTCTACACACACACATGGAAAGCGCAACTCTGTGTCAATGCTGTGGTAAGTAAAAGACTTTGGTCATTCTACACACACACATGGAAAGCGCAACTCTGTGTCAATGCTGTGGTAAGTAAAAGACTTTGGTCATTCTACACACACACACATGGAAAGCGCAACTCTGTGTCAATGCTGTGGTAAGTAAAAGACTTTGGTCATTCTACACACACACACATGGAAAGCGCAACTCTGTGTCAATGCTGTGGTAAGTAAAAGACTTTGGTCATTCTACACACACACATGGAAAGCGCAACTCTGTGTCAATGCTGTGGTAAGTAAAAGACTTTGGTCATTCTACACACACACATGGAAAGCGCAACTCTGTGTCAATGCTGTGGTAAGTAAAAGACTTTGGTCATTCTACACACACACATGGAAAGCGCAACTCTGTGTCAATGCTGTGGTAAGTAAAAGACTTTGGTCATTCTACACACACACATGGAAAGCGCAACTCCTATTTCTGCTAACGTTCCAACAATGGGATTGGGATAATAAATCTGTGAGAAAAAAAAATCCCCCCCAAAATAAATTAAAAAAATAAAAAAGTCGTGAAAATGAAAAATGCCAACCTCTGGACTTTGGTACTGTGCTTCTGTTTGTTGGAGCTTTACTGAGGGCGCCTTTGCTGTTGGCGGCACCTACTGGTTCCCCGCCTCGGGCGCTGAGAGGATCGTATTCGTAACCCTGGTTGTTGGCGTCAAAGAAGCGCTTGAACCACTGGACAAACTCAAAGTTGTCTTGGAACCGACCCTTCACTAGTCGTTCCACTGGAATCACCTGAATGCAGAGAAAGAGTGTTTCTATGAGAAGCAGCTTGAACGGGATATTAAAGTATAAAATAAAATGAATGAATAAATGAAGAACTTTTTCTGTACAATGAACAGACATCTTTTTTCTTCTTCTTTTTGTTGTTGTTAACAGAGACACAGCAATCTGTTTGGACAGCTGGTCAGCAAAATGTATGAAGTATGAGTTACACTGCTTAATTTCTGTAAAAGAATTAGGAAAACAGCCTTCTTCAGGCTTCTTTAAATAATTTTCATCAGATATTACTGACAAGGAAAATCAACACAAAGCAACTCTGTTTAAACCAGAGACAGCCCTTCGAATTTGTTGCACATAAAATTAATGCTTAATCAATGCCTGGAATATTCCAGCCATTAAAACCAAAACATATCATCCTAACACTGGAAGCATCACAAGCTCAAAATATGTGCGATTTACTGAAAACATGCTTACAACATTTTCCTGAGCTGTTCAAATTCCTAAATGCAGTGGTCTACTTGTTTTAAGACATCCAAAAACATGTTAAAAGTATGTCTTTCATAGAGCATGTGGTGTCTTTCATAGAGCATGTGGTTGGGTGGGAGTTGTTTCTAAAATGAGGGATGTTACTGGCTTGATAAAAGGAAAATTTGAGGAGAGAAAATTCTACAGAGAGCAAATCTTCCACTGGAGGCTCTATAACAGGTTTAACTTAAGTTTAAGCTTCATGTGACTACACAACTGTTATAACAATGCTGTCCACACACACACACACTAACACCACCCAACCACACAAGTCTCTCGTTACAAACAGGTGAGAACAATCAATATTTATCTTGAATAAACCTAGCATGATCAGGTGATGAGGGATGCTAGTAATTCTGTTGTCTGTCGTTAATGGTTACAAGCGCACAGTTGCACAACATACAACTCAAGCCCTTGCAGCTAATACGCAGTATGTGCATAATCAATGATTAGAGGAAGTGTTTTCGCTGCTCAACTGACAGTCAGCTCTCACTCTCACTGTCACACTTTGAAACTCCCTAGCCTTCAGGCTTTTGTTGATTAATTCATGAACGGTATGGTCTTGTGAAACACTTTTGAACTTAGCTGGAAATTAAGATCTATGGTCATTGATGGTACCTAGCTTCATTGATTTAAGAGACAAATCATTTCTGAACAAAAGGAACAGTTCAGAAAGTGAGACATCTGATCAGAGGTATCAATCCTTCATTTTTCTGATCTGAACTCAAGAAAATCTAGGTGAAAAAAAAAAATCCAAATACATGTAATACTCTACATGGAGAAAAAAATTAACAACAAAAAAGAAGAAATTAAAGTGCCCAATCTCTCTGACCTGGCAATTCAAAGGAAACAAAATTCAAACTGAGACTACCCAAGAAATTCAGAAAGAAAACCAGCAGTTGAAGACATGCAGGCAGGGTACACTAAAGATCACAGACCAACTTGTGCTATGTGATTGATCTGTTTGATTTAATAATGTTCAAATCATGTCCAAGGAAACTTTCATTGACATTATTTAGCAAATGTAAATTTGCAGCAGCGCAAAGGTTAGACTGCTGGCGACAATGAACAAGGGCTAACTCAACATGCATTTACTGTGCTGTTAAACAGTCGCTCCTTACCAAATGATCTTGCTTACCATATCAGAACTGTCCGGGCGTTTATATGGGATCAGGCTACCCCTCCACTTTGACACATACAAAAACTCAACTGCCAGACTCCTTTTTGTGCAGGTTGGGATTTTTTCTTTATGAAGAACACCAGAATCAATCCGCTAAATGTGTTTATCACAAAATTCCCACTCTGCACGGGAAGCAGCCAGGGTCTTCTTCTTCGTCGTCTTCTTCTTCTTCTTCGTTCATCTTCTTCTTCTTCTTCGTTCATGGGCTGAAACTCCCACGTTCACTAATGTTTTCGCACAAGTGGGTTTTGACATGTATGAGCGTTTTTACCCTGCTATTCAGGCAGCCATACGCCGCTTTCGGGGGAGTTTATTTCTAAGTTAGAGACTGGAAGGATGCTCTTATTTCATGTAAAATCCCAAACATATCCCATGTAAAATCCCAAACATATCCCATGTAAAATCCCAAACATATCCCATGTAAAATCCCAAACATATCCCATGTAAAATCCCAAACATATCCCATGTAAAATCCCAAACATATCCCATGTAAAATCCCAAACATATCCCATGTAAAATCCCAAACATATCCCATATAAAATTCCAATCATATCTGTGATGGTGTATGAGATTTTTCATTTAGGAGGAAGGTTTATTTTCAAGCTTGAAAAAGGGACCTCTTTGCAAATCATTACGTGTAGCACTTCACAAGTGCAGCACTGCAAACAATTGCGCGCCTAAATGCTTTTTTTGGACTATTAGTTAAATGGTTGTCATTGACATCCCTTGTCTTTCATACAATAGTTAAATGGTTGTCATTGACATCCCTTGTCTTTCATACAATAGTTAAATGGTTGTCATTGACATCCCTTGTCTTTCATACAATAGTTAAATGGTTGTCATTGACATCCCTTGTCTTTCATACAAACACAATAGTTAAATGGTTGTCATTGACATCCCTTGTCTTTCATACAATAGTTAAATGGTTGTCATTGACATCCCTTGTCTTTCATACAATAGTTAAATGGTTGTCATTGACATCCCTTGTCTTTCATACAATAGTTAAATGGTTGTCATTGACATCCCTTGTCTTTCATACAATAGTTAAATGGTTGTCATTGACATCCCTTGTCTTTCATACAATAGTTAAATGGTTGTCATTGACATCCCTTGTCTTTCATACAATAGTTAAATGGTTGTCATTGACATCCCTTGTCTGTCATACAATAGTTAAATGGTTGTCATTGACATCCCTTGTCTGTCATACAATAGTTAAATGGTTGTCATTGACATCCCTTGTCTATCATACAATCAACATGAAGACAAACTAGACTCATCTCTGACTGAGAAATTCCTATTTTGGTCTCTGACAAACTCACTGCAACTACAATCCTTGGAACTAAAAAGACTTTTTTTCATAAAAATAAAATAAAATAAAAGCATAAATCTGAGGGAAAGGAACCCTAAAAAAAGTAAAATAGCGCAACGTCTGACTCTAAGTCAAAACAAATCTGTATGTTGAGAAATAAGAACAAGTCGCGTAAGGCGAAAATACAACATTTAGTCAAGCTCAGTCGAACTCACAGAATGAAACTGAACGCAAAGCATTTTTTCCGCAAGACCGTACACTCGTAGCATCGTCTGTCCACCGCTCGTGGCAAAGGCAGTGAAATTAACAATACAGAAAAGTGCGGTAGCGGTTGCGCTGAGGAGGATAGCACGCGTTTCTATATCTATTCTTTTTAACTCTCTGAACGTGTTTTTAATCCAAACATATCATATCTATATGCTTTTGGAATCAGGAACGGACAAGGAATAAGATGAAATTGTTTTTAAATCGATTTCGGAAATTTAATATTAATCATAATTTTTATATTTTTAATTTTCAGAGCTTGTTTTTAATCCGAATATAACATAATTATATGTTTTTGGAATCAGAAAATGATGAAGAATACGACAAACGTAATTTTGGATCGTTTTATAAAAATAAAAAAATTTTTAATTACAATTTTCAGATTTTAAATGACCAAAGTCATTAATTAAATTTTAAGCCTCCAAGCTGAAATGCAATACCAAAGTCCGGCCTTCATCGAAGATTGCTTTGCCAAAATTTCAATCAATTTTATTGAAAAATGAGGGTGTGACAGTGCCGCCTCAACTTTTACAAAATGCCGGATATGACGTCATCAAAGACATTAATCGAAAAAATGAAAAAAACGTCTGGGGGTATCATACCCAGGAACTCTCATGAGAAATTTCATACAGATCAGTCCAGTAGTTTACTCTGAATCGCTCTACACACACACACACACACACCACGACCCTCGTCTCGATTCCCCCCTCTATGTTAAAACATTTAGTCAAAACTTGACTAAATGTAAAAAAAAGTAAGGAAAACAAGGACAACTAGTTTTGGAGGAAGGGAGCTTAATAAAACAAAAGAAGAGATACAGCAACTATAAAGTTAATTTTTGCCTTCTGAACAAAAAAATTAGCCCATAATTTTTGGACCAAAAGCTCACTACTTTACTTTAAATAACCTCTTGAGAACAAAAAAAACTGTAGGAATCTTAGCGAATGAGAAGCAGACCATCGATGCAGACACAGATGGGGGAAAGCTCTGACTTTATTGGGAAAAAAACCATTTTAAACAACGAGATGTAGCCCATAAACTAAAAAGACACAGGCTAGCATGGCCCTGAAAACAGAAATACTGGTTCTGTAAAGCACTGCACAGAATTACAGTAAAGCAAAACGTTCCAAACGCACTGTGCATTACAAGTAAAATTCCTTGCCACAAGAAAAAAAGAAAAGAAAAACAGTTGAAATGCAAAGCATGGCACAAGCAACGACAATTCTGCTAGCTGTGTTTGTGAGAAAGCAACGGACACACACAAGGTATGAGGTGCCCTACACTCACCTTATCTATTCCCAACTTGCCGAAACACACTTGCAGCAGTTTGAAATTGTTTATGTACTCGTGTTCTAACCGTGTGTTATATTTGACCTTTTTGAAAGCTATTGACCCTGAAAGGAGGGAGAAAAACAAACAAGTTGTTTTAAGTCTTAGGCTGTGCGTACAACTAACTCAAACTGTTTACTAATGAGGTCCATGTCACATGACCACAGCTCACTTCTGCTTCAACTGCCCTTAGAGAAAGAAACTTTTGAAAAGACGCTCTGTTGAGAAAGGGTTTAGGCTCCTCAGTTATCTTCTATAAACAGACAATCAGTTAGCTTGTACGAATGGACAACCACTAACAAGCAGGACCACGTTTGCAATATTTGTCGATCCGCATCACTGGGTACTATAATGCCTGGTCAAGTAAAAACATCATCGGGAAACACTGAAATGCTGGAGGAGATAGATGGAGAGTGAGGGAGAAGGTTTAACAAAAAATCAACTTGACAGAAGACAGGAACCCTTAGTGAACGGATGAGGGAAACGACCTCAAACCCACACTTTCCCCTTATTAATGACATACTTTTCATTTATTTTATTCAGTTTAAGCTGTTGCTTCCATAAAAATAATTATTGTATTGAATTTGATACATACTTCTCTTTGGCCAAAGTATTACTGCATGGAGAAACATTTTCAAATAACCAAAAACAGATTTTTTTCTCAAGTGTTAACACTTTTGAAGTAAATATAGATGCACTGTACAAGTTCAACTACAAGACCCTGCACTTCTGCCAAGTTGTGTGATATAAGAAGTTGGCAACATTTCAGATGCATTTCTCTGTCAGTCTTGATTGTGCAATACTAATAGTGTGGGTTATGGCTGATTCACATTTAAATGCAAATCAGACCGTTACATAGAAGGCAAAAAGGTCTACTTCCACAAGTATTGATAGAAATTTCAACAGGGTACAAAGATGGAATACAAAACAGACACCTGAGAGTCCATTTTACCATATAAGTTATAGGTTACTGCAATTTTCAACATCCACATCTTTACAAAGTTGTATTTTGTTGTTATTAAAATCATGCTTCTTCTTCTGCGTTTGTGGGCTAAAACTCCCACGTACACTCGTGTTTTTTGCACGAGTGGAATTTTACGTGTATGACCGTTTTTTACCCCGCCATTTAGGCAGCCATACGCCGCTTTCGGAGGAAAAATCATGCTTCTGAAAATGTTGCTAACTGGTTTTCACTGTCCATAAGAGAGTAAGCTGCAGTGATATGAAAATGGCAGATACAACAAACATCTACACAGTTCACACACATCAAGTGATTACTGACATGCATATGTGTGCATACAAACAATGCAACAGGCAGGTGAAAATTCCTCACTTTTTACACCTTGCACAGAGGAGTATTATGAATGCATGATTATACAATGATTACATGCAAAAAGCAGTCAGTGATCAGTTAGACTAGAACATTTTCATAACATGACATTTGTGTGTTGATGAACAAAAAAAGACAACACCAACCCTTCACAGCCACAAGTGTCTCCAAAAGATCCAAATGTCATACATTAACCTATCTCACTTGTGGCTCTGAACTGTCGAAACGCAGCATGCAAAACACAGGGAGTACAACGCCTGCAGGACCAATTAACACAGTTACTGAGTTAGTATGATGTGATAACATGAAAAGCGGTAGGTTAGTAAAACACAGATCTGAAGGTTCCCAGTATGACCGATCTCTCCAGGGCCTCTCAGTCTCACCTTGTCCACCCCAAGCTTTCCGAAGTTATTTTGCAGGAGCTTGAAATTCTGAATGAACTCGTGTTCTAACTTTGTGTTGAATTTGGCTTTTTTCAATGGGATTGTGCCTGAAAGTAGCAACCATGGTTAGACACAAGCATAATGTCACACACGAATTAATCATATTACTTAAACAAGTGTCCCAGATTAAAACACTGCACATACAAATCACAGCCAACCATACAACAAAATCTCAAAATGTAATCACATACTGTATACGCTAAATGCGTCAGATTGGAGAAAATAAACACAGACAACCGACCGTTCCAATTTTTTTATACGTCAGATGGAACAGGGCTCAACCAATGCATGCCTAGCATGAAGCTGCATAATTCAGCACAGGAACGAGCAAAGCAACACAAAATGCAGAGATTGATCTGGTTTAGGATTAAAGAAAATCCTCTCTCCCCAAGGCAAAGATATCGAGGAAAACTAAACATCAAAGCCAACTTACAGCTACCAATAATTATTTGTGCATGTCATTGTCAGGCATATTTCTCAGCCATTAAAATGTAAACCAAATCAAAATCTGTCATTCAGTGTCATTTGTACGTGTATAAAATTCTGTCATTCTGTCTTAATAGTTGTGATCATTTTAAATGTAGCCAACGTTGTAAAAATGTTATCCTTGTCAATAGCATCAATCTTGATTATTACGATGTTGAAATAAATCAACAGTATGCATGCATGTAGTGTGTAAACTGAATTCTTTGGTGGCCTGGATGGAAATGCTATCAGTCCATCCATCCAAGAATCTGTTCTCAAGCAGTAAACAAACAGCCTAACAGATAGAAGACACTAACTTAACACACACACAAAAGTGAAAAGGGGGTAGAGTACTGCAGATTTCCAACATGACAATTTGTTTAAGCCTCACCACTAAATTGGAGAGGTGAAAAAGGTGAGAGGGTGTGTGACCTAGAATCAACACTCCACTCACTTGTGTATACAGAGAGTCACACTTGTAGTACTAAGCTAGTCTACTAGGCACGTCCTCAAGGCTCCTATAAAAACCTAAATGAAAAAAGAACATGAGCAGGACAGTGAGACCTGCTCAGAGTTGTTGGCCACTAACTTATCAAAAGTTAAGAATAAGATACTGTTGTAAGTCGTTGGCCACTAACTTATCAAAAGTTAACAATAAGATACTGTTGTAAGTCGTTGGCCACTAACTTATCAAAAGTTAACAATAAGATACTGTTGTAAGTCGTTGGCCACTAACTTATCAAAAGTTAACAATAAGATACTGTTGTAAACTGTCATGTATCAAGAAAGTTTGTTCTTTCATTTTCAGAAAAAAAAGTCGAGCAACAAATATCGTACATTTACCATCTATTTTTGCAGTTTTAAAGCCATCAAGTTTTGTTTGGTTGTTTGATAATAATTAAGGTACATGTACATGTTTCTGTAGTGATCAACTGTCTAATAGCATTACATGTATGAAGTGATTTTGTTCTTACATCAATAATGAGAAAAACAAAGCTTTGCATGCTGTAAGAGCACACCAGAGGTAAAAGGTTAGCCAGACTTTGTTGCAAAGCACAACTCATCTAGACAACACAATTTACCTTTAAAAAGAATGAAAGTGAATATAAAATAATCTGTATTCTTTTCACGAGCACAGGCCTCATGAGACCAACAGCTTTGCAATGAAAAAACATAATAAGTATGTGTATGTTTATAAAGAAACTCCCTTCCAGTCCCAGGAATAAAACAAATCTACATAAACTTCTTTATAATCCTAGCCTGAATAAAATACTTGCATTACAGGACCCAAGCTGCTTACTAAGCTACTTGCAGGAAGAGAAACATGGAAAACAGGTTCCATTGTCAAGGGCTCAAGACAGGTTGTAAGGACCCATTGATTCCCAAGTCCATGAACTAAGTGGAAAGTGCCAGGGAGCAGGCAGCAAAATGTGTAAGGAATGAGCCGACACTAACCATTCAATGGAATAATCACAACCAATACACACGGATCCTCTCTGCACAATAGCCAGACTAGTCACTATTAGCGTTACCAGAAGTATTAAGGTCAGGCACTATTTGCTTGTACAATTGCTTGAATAGAATTTACAGTTCTGAACGCAAATCTGTACGTAGATCAATGATCGATTGAGAATATGTGCTATTCTGGTGTAACTTTTACAACACCCAAGCAGACGGTTAGGTTTGATACCTGCAGAACAGCTGTAATTGATTATTTAACAAGAAGAGCAAACGCTCGATCGAGTCACTTTCGCAGTTCTGAATATTATATGAGGCATCAGATGGACAGGAAGAAATTGCTATTCACAACACAATGAGTCACGTTCACATAAAATTTGAGCCCGGTCACTTTTATAGTTTCCGAGAAAAGCCCAACGTTAAGTTGTGTGTTGCCGAACAGAAAAGGCTAGTTATCTCCCTTGTTTTTCTGATAACGTTCGTAAAAGGCTACAGATGTAAATACTTTGATGTAAAGAATAATCCTACAAAGTTTCAATCACATCCGATGAACTTTGTCAAAGATATAAAATGTCTAATTTTTCCTTTGACGCTGACCTGTGACCTTGAAAAAGGTCAAAGGTCAACGAAACCATCGTTAAAGTGTAGAGGTCATTGGAGGTCACGACTAAACAAAATATGAGCCCGATCGCTTTGATAGTTTCCGAGAAAAGTTTGTCAAAGATATAAAATGTCTAATTTTTCCTTTGACGCTGACCTGTGACCTTGAAAAAGGTCAAAGGTCAACGAAACCATCGTTAAAGTGTAGAGGTCATTGGAGGTCACGACTAAACAAAATATGAGCCCGATCGCTTTGATAGTTTCTGAGAAAAGTCCAACGTTAAGGTGGTGTCTACGGACGGCCGGCCGGACGGCCGGCCGGCCGGACGGCCGGCCGGCCGGCCGGACAGACTAACACTGACCGATTACATAGAGTCACTTTTTCTCAAGTGACTCAAAAACTACCTGCTGACCCAATTTTGAAAGAAATCTAACCCATCTGTTACAAACTTACACAATGCACACTTAAATTGATACAAGAGAGGAAAACTAAATGGTAAACAGAGACAAAAAACAACAACTTCAAGACCAATCTGAAGAGAAGTGTACAATCATATCAATACAATGATTGTTGGTATCAATTTCCCAGATGTTGAGTTGCATTCCAATGACATGAGTCATCAGTGGAAATGACACTAGAAAAGCAATCCTCTCTATAGACAGTTAAATCCCCTGGTGTGGGTTAAGTGGTTTCAGGATGTTATAGTGACCCTGCCATTGTTTAGTGTTTTTGTGTTGTACAGTACTCCTGAGGGAAAGTATGATGCACTGTTTTCTAATTGTGCAGGTTACATAATGTATGCAGTCATGCATTTGTATCTGTTCCACATTACTTTAAAATCAAAAAGAAACCCTAATAGTAATAGTAACACACCTGAACTTGTCTGAATTACAAGAACGTTTTACATAAACTAAGTAATGTTCTTTTAAAGTCCCAGCACATCATATTGTGAACTGCTAATAAGAATGTTAACCGCTATGACCCTGTTTAAAGAATGTTCCGACTTAGACACTCGCAATACCATTAGATTGTAGATCTACAGCTGCAAGGATGCAAGAGATTTTTTTTTAAAGTTACGTTATAATTAAACACACTAACCAGAGGAAGAAAACTTAGGTATAAAACAATCTGAGTTGATACATTTTGCTCAAATGCAAGCACTGCCCTCACGCATACTAATCCTTCATCAAACAAAGCTGTTACACTTGACTTTGGTATTCAAAAGCTGTCGCCCTATTCTATCTTCCCATGGGAAGAAGGAAGTCCTGACTGCAGCAAGAAGACATTCATTGACGAGAATCCGACAGAGGAACAGCTTGACTCACGTTATGCATCGTGCATTCTGATCTATACAACCGAGTTTCTCACACGTGTACACCGGCTAGGCCATGGAGCAGAGCAGTGTAATTTAATCTTTACCCTAGTATGCTTCTAACAGTCTTTATTCTTCTCTAACAATAACATGGCATTTACATTATAGCTATGTTATCACATTAAGAATCAGAGCTACACTGCCTGTTAGTGACTGTTACGCCGGTTGGCAACGACTATACTGGCACTACTGTCTTAATCTTTATATTTCAAAGCAGAAACTACTCTAAATGGAGTGTACAAACAATGGACAAAATTATTTTTGATACAGACAATATGACACGAGAATGTTGTCATTCACATCAGTATGCCTTCTCTCTGTTCATCATCAAAATCGTGTTTTTAACAAAAAACTACCATTGTCTTTAGAAAGTCAATGAAATCATCATCAACTTTAAGACTGCGACATATATATTATATTCCCAATGGACCATGTTAAACTACAGTCAGGGCCCACTAACTTTCTCTTGCATACAGCCATGCACTGAAACTAAAGTCCAGTTCTTCATTCACTTTTAAGTCAAAGCAAACTTTAAACTGTAGAAGGCAGGAAGAACATCAAGGACTGAACAGAGCACTATGTGACAATGTTACCACAAAGTGAACAGAGCACTATGTGACAATGTTACCACAAAGTGAACAGAGCACTATGTGACAATGTTACCACAAAGTGAATAGAGCACTGTGAGGAATGGTCAGGTGAGGGTGAGGGAGAAGGTGTGTCAGTGTGACAAGTGTGGTCAGACACAGCATGACATCAGTTGTTTGGAAGAGGAAGGGAGGGGGGGGGGGGGGGGGGCGACAGAGGAGGCAGGCAACACTGGCCTCACACTGTGCAGTGTGACAAGGATACACAAACAACAAACCAGCCTTTCCACCTGATTACCCCCCCCCCCCCCCCCCCCCCCCAGCTTTGCTCTTTCCACAGTCAGGACAAACTGTGCAGTCGGCCAGATATTTACTGTCAATTACGCCCCCCCTTGCTGTGACCATTTAAGACCTGTTGAAGGTTGTGACCCTCCCCTGCCTCATCCTCAGGGACTAATTGCAAGATGGCTGTGCGGGGAGTACTATACATGTATAAGGGTGATGCACCTTTCTGGTACAACACTCTCCAAGCAATGTCCAGCAATAACAACACAACTCTTACACAGCACATATTTTTGAAATTGAAAAGTGTATCAATCAATCAATATGAGGCTTATATCGCGCGTATTCCGTGGATACAGTTCTAAGCGCAGGGATTTTTTATTTTATTTTTATTTTATGCAATTTATATTGCGCACATATTCAAGGCGCAGGGATTTATTTATGCCGTGTGAGATGGATTTTTTTTTTACACAATATATCACGCATTCACATCGGCCAGCAGATCGCAGCCATTTCGGCGCATATCCTACTTTTCACGGCCTATTGTATCACTATCAATGGAGCACATGTGATTCTAAATCTAATCAAAAGAAGAACACAAGTACTCATCAGACAAACTGAAAATATCTTTTACTCGCAAACAAATCAGAATATGACACACACTATCCCCCAGCCCCAAATAAAACACAAGAAAAGTATGCAACCAATGAAACAGTGATGAAATAAGTGCAAACATGACAGAACAGCAGTCATTTATACACTTACAATAAAACCTCTGTTTTGAAGCCCAGCCCCCCCCCCCCCCCCCCCCCCCCCCCCCCCCCCCCCCCCCCCCCCCATAAAACAGAGGTTTCTCTTTATTACTTTCTAGTATTTGTCATATAGTCTGTTTGCATATTTTTTTCTGCAATGCAATTAAATTGTCAAAACCAAAATGAAAAAGACTGACCTGGAAAGAGCATATCCATAAACTGGCAGTATGCAGCACCTGAGGGCAAAAGAAAACAAGTTGTTATGCCGCACTTGTTCAAACACAGAGCCTGTCTTCCACATGACAGACCAGTTTCATACAATACTCTCCAGGCATTCCTTTCCCTACCTAGGCTGACAAGAGATGTCTGATGCAAGTTAAAAAGCCACATGGAACATGTATGAAATTGTTGAGACAAACGCTATTTCTGCATAATTAAATAACGCTATGATTTTATCTGCTTTTAATATAAATAATTAAAATGCTGTAACCATTTTTGATAGAGCACAACTACATTTTGAAAACACTAAACAGCGACTTTCCTTGAGACTGAACAACAAGATCACCTGCATCCACTCACTGGTTCTATCACACTTTATACATCAGCCACAACACTTCTGTTGAATGCTATAGTTTCAACTATTATTTACGCTGTCTGAATGCAACAAAGGCAATTTCAATCATTCTCAACAATTCAAAGAAGTCTGTTTGAAAAGTGACGGCACTAGACTAGTGCTGGAAAAACAACATCCATCCATTAATTTGCAAGAACAAAGTTTGGATGCAGAGAAACAACTTGCAGCTTGATCGCGCAAACAACATAACCCACACCTTAATCAAGCTCATTTCTTTTGGTAGATCATTCAGCCAGAGTAACATTAAATCAACAACAAATTACCCTGTCCTGACATTTTCGGAGCTAATCATAACGTATACAAAAGAACAACAAAATGAATGTAAATCAAACATTATTTACCTGTACACAGTTCCTCAATTTTGCCATAGCTGGTCTGCAGACTGTCATTGACCCAGGCGAGAATGTCATGACGACTGAGGTTGTCTGATGTTGCACTCGTACTGTACACATTTACTGCTGTGGCCATTTTAATATTTAAGTTTGTCCAATGTCACTGTGCACTTTGAATCCTCTTCTCTTTGCGTTTCCTGAAATAGAAAACAAATGCAGCATGGTACTATGGTAGTCAAAGTGAATCACCGAATCAATGGTAATGTTGGGTAAGATGTTTCATACTCCAGTCAATAGTGCTGCAGACCACATTACAAGTGAAAATGAAGTTATACGGTTGACAAGCCCCCCCCCCCTCCCTTTTTTTAACTCCCTAAATAAATCTGAGAAAATAAGGTCTTGAAAAGGAGGCAGTCTTAAAATGGGGGTAAATTTAGAGAGGTTATGAACAAAATATCTGAGATTCTAAAATTCTTTACAAGTAGGAATCCTGAATACAGATAACATTTAAAAAATGCAACAACAGTCATTCTGATTTTAGACAAAAAGGCATACAAAATATGGCGAAATCGTATGGGTTCCCAGGTCTGATTACCCCATAACTTCCTTATGTTCACCAAAGTCTCAGACTTTCACTGTTATGACTTGAATTGCTGTTACGTTTCCAATTGTTACTGAATTTGGAGATATGCTGATAGGATAGGAACATATAACAGGGCCTGACAGGCACTCCTTATTAGTTCATATGTAGACACAAATCTAATGACCTGCTGATTTACATAAACATAATGACAGCATCAAAATGTTACAATTCTTTGTTAAGAAAGGAAAATGCCATGTTGACTATACTGTTCCATTCACAACAATCACAATTTACCGTCATGCTAAAACAGTGCGCTCTCGGATATTATAACTGCGAATAAAAAGAGCCAGTTACCTCCATTTCAACTTTTTACACGTTATTTCGGTCAAGAGCAAAGAAACAGTCATCATACATTTTCAGAACGCAACATAGTCCTGCAAATGTCACAACAGAATATTCGACAGAAGCGTCTACCTTATCTTAGTAACAAAAAGAGCGTAATTCTAGGCAGATGGGAAGAACCGATGGTCAAAGAGACAGGCATGAATCATGTTCATGTCACCGGCAAGTTGAGTCTAGTTGTCTAAAAGAATGTGACATGACCTAACCAGCCCTTGCTTCGTGATCACTGAAAATTGGAGGAAATGTTTAAATCATGTCATTAACTGTCAATCGGCATCGCACAAACTGTAATATTACCAGTGATATGATCCTCAGACACCCTCCTTTAGGCGAGTACCCGCTCAACTTCTTCGTCTGTTCGACCGAAACTTCCCTTGCCTCGTTCAGTAGCTACAAAAGTTAGACCGGAAATAAAGATAGGCTGAATGAATAACTAGAATTATGACAGTCTCCAGGTTAAAAAGATATAGATTTGAATCATAATTTGCACATTTTGTTTTCAGATTGTGTGAAAAATACTTAAAACGTGTTTGATATTTTATTCATATTTTCGGTCCAAACCCGGTTATAACAAAAAAATAATTTTAAACAAAATGTTGATTGCACAATGTGAATTTGATAAAAATGAGTCACACTCATTAAATCAACATGTTCATCATGCTGTTCAATAATCAAAACAATACATGTTTTCTATTATTTTGCTTTGAAAAATCTCACTTTTTTCAGGGTACTTTCACTTCGGACCTGTAAACACCGGAAGTTCATGGTTGCTGTCTCATTGCCGGTGGAAAATAATCTTCTGCAGCAGACAAACACAACTTTCTTTGCACCATGGAGTGTCTCATTGGAATACAGGGAAAAGACTTTATCCTCTTGGCGTCTGATTCTGTGTCGGCTCGCAGTATCGTCAAAATGAAGAGTGGTATGTCACTACGAGTACGATACAAGAAAAAAGTGTGGGGCTTCATTTCAACGACAATGGCCCGAATGGGACCAGTGTTGAACTTGAAGTTGGAACTTTAGAAAATAGAAGTGTACATTGTAGTGGTAGTAGGGACGGGGAATTTATTCCCGTAAGCCTCGCGGCTTTTTAAGAGTCCCATCTCATTTCTTGTTTTTTTTATTTTTATGTCTGTCATCAGAACAACATGCTCACAATCGTTTTTCATCATCAATCATCTTAGAAGTTAGACAATAACTCAATAATAATTGTTTCGTGGAGCAAGTTCTTAAAAGTGTTAGTATACGGTAACATAGGCCCAAAAAATAGGGTCGGTAGGTCGGGATTTTTTTTTTAATTTTTTTTTTTAAAACCATATTTTTAAGTTATTTTGCCAAAAAAACCAAAGATTTTTTTTTTTTTTTTCCCCAAATGCCCAAAAAAAGTCTAGGGTCGTGCGAAAAAAATAGGGTCGGTCGGGTTACCGTAAACAGACCTATTTTTTGGGGGGCCATAAGAAAAACAATGTTTACTAATGTTAATTTATAAAACCCACTCAATTTGGTCAATAAAGAGCTTATTAATAAGAGTGATATTCTTTGTTGAATTGGAGGTACACTTTTTTAAAACGCAGTTGCGACAGTTACGCTGTCTGTTACTCTATTTGGCTGTGCTACGGTGATGTCACTAAGATGTTTTAGTCCCACAGCGATACCCCCACGGCGTAACTCTGCTTGGTCGTGCTAGGGTTGCGCCACAAAGAATTTCTCGTCACGAACGGCGTAACCTCACTTGGCTAGGGTTACACCACACTGCCAGGGTGCGCTCTCGCGATATTTACTTCCGGTTTTCAGGGTTTCATTTACTAGTGCGCCATTGTTGCATTAAATCTGAAAATGTCCCATCCAAATTCCCTTCAGTGCGTCAAAGGGCGCATTAAGATTACGTACCACTGCGCCACCAAATGTACACTTTACATCGGATTACACACACACACACATACAGAGATAACACGATATAGCGGCTAATTCTCAGATGGCACCATATTGCATCATTTTGCATTTTTGATCAAAACGCGTACAGGCCTCTCTGGCGCTTCTTGTCTTCGACTATGTCCCATCAGAATTTGGTTGAGGTGGACAAATGTCCCATTGCCTTTTTCTCCCAGGCTAAACCCTGGGTTTTGGCTGGGCAAGGTGGCCATTTTAAAGCGTGGGACGAGTGAATATGGACGTGTCCAGCAGTTCATGAGCTGTGTTTTGTATCCGTATACAGGCCGATTTACTTCAGTCATGGAGACCCGGCTTCACAACGAAGCATTATTAACAGTAGGAAGTACATTCGAATCCTTCGATAGTTTGCAAAAAGCTATCTCAGTTTTTTTTAAAAAGAACGCTTTTGTCCAGCTATACGTTCGGTCATCGCGAACTCTGCCCGTGCAGCGAAAACGAGCCCACCAAAAAGACTAAATTTCTCACCAACAAACAATGACAGTAATCCCTCACAGACTCCTTCTTTTTGCATCATTCAGTGTTGTTGCCAGCCTAAGAAGACAAGGCCCCAAAAAAAAATAGGTGTGGTTACGGTAACATAGCCAAAAAAAATAGGGTAGGTAGGTAGGCAATCACTTTTTTTTTTTTTAACTTTTTTTTCTAATGTGTACAAATTAAACCTACTTGATAGGGAAATAAGTGTGCGACACAGGCGCTTTCGCTTTCATTGCGTTTTTTGCACTCGTTTTCTTGTTTTTTTTTGACAAATGTAATAACAAATTATAGGGTCGGCCCCTAAAAATAGGGTAGGTCGGGTTACCGTAACCACACCTATTTTTTTTTTTAGGCCCAATAGGTCATTTGGACCTCCCTAAAAAAAACAATAGGTCCAAATGTCCTGGCTTTAAAAAAAACAATAGGTCCAAATTGTACCGCCATACCTTTGATACATAATAATAATAATAATAATAATATGGGAGATTTATAACGCGCACATATCTCACCAACAGGCGACTCAAGGCGCACATACACTCATTCACACACACGGAGACTTAAAGTCACTAGCACACACACACCATCAACCATTAAAATATGTACAGTTATTCAGGGTGGGATGGGGTGGGCAGTGTAGAATGCATGGATTATTTGGAAAAAAGGAATGTCTTGAGTGCAGATTTGAATGATTCGAGGGACTGTTGTTGACGGAGGGGGAGAGGTAGCAATGCAAAATAACTTACAGTCCGGAGTTAAATCTGTTTTGGCTTGAGTCTGTTTGAAATTGAACGCTGCTAGTATTTTCTGCCCTTTCACGGGCTTAAATTTCTTTTTTGGCGGCATGTTTATCGATCATCGATCGACGAAAAACATCGTCTAACAGAGTAGCGTCCCTTTGACTGGATTGGGTCGACCTATTTACCGAAAACGGTGAAAATAGCGAAACAATTATTAGATTATATGTTTGAGACAATGACAAAAGGTGACGTTTTCATGTCAGTATGTCCCAAATGACATCACCAGTACATTTTTCATTCTATCTAATCTGTTTTCGTTCTATTTTTTCTAATAACATGCGTTAACAATTGATTGCCAACTGGAATGGAAGAGCACAAAAAGTGTAACTTGATATGTAGTTTCTCTAGAGGGGAAAACATCTTCCACTTTCATGTCAGTGTGTCCCATGCAACATACATTTGCCAAACAGCTATGTGTAAGTAGATTATTTGTTAGTGGTATAGAAAATACTGATCACCAATTAAAGTCAGTTTTCACATTCATTTTCTACCTATTTCTTATTTGTTTATTCTTTTGGCAATGGTGAAATGTCAGCAATCGTGTGTCATTCGGGACAGTGGACATGACACCTGACCTTTTGTCACTGTCTCGTTTGCAACTTTTTTGCAAGTTTGTTTGCACCTTTGTTGCAATTGCTTTTTGACTCACATGCGAAGCAAAAGTGAGTCTATGTACTCACCCGAGTCGTCCGTCCGTCCGGAAAACTTTAACGTTGGATATTTCTTGGACACTATTCAGTCTATCAGTACCAAATTTGGCAAGATGGTGTATGATGACAAGGCCCCAAAAAACATACATAGCATCTTGACCTTGCTTCAAGGTCAAGGTCGCAGGGGCCATAAATGTTGCCTAAAAAACAGCTATTTTTCACATTTTTCACATTTTCTCTGAAGTTTTTGAGATTGAATACCTCACCTATATATGATATATAGGGCAAAGTAAGCCCCATCTTTTGATACCAGTTTGGTTTACCTTGCTTCAAGGTCAAGGTCACAGGAGCTCTTCAAAGTTGGATTGTATACATATTTTGAAGTGACCTTGACCCTGAACTATGGAAGATAACTGTTTCAAACTTAAAATTATGTGGGGCACATGTTATGCTTTCATCATGAGACACATTTGGTCACATATGGTCAAGGTCACTTTGACCCTTATGAAATGTGACCAAAATAAGGTAGTGAACCACTAAAAGTGACCATATCTCATGGTAGAAAGAGCCAATAAGCACCATTGTACTTCCTATGTCTTGAATTAACAGCTTTGTGTTGCATGACCTTGGATGACCTTGACCTTGGGTCAATGTCACATGTATTTTGGTAGGAAAAATGTGTAAAGCAGTTCTTAGTGTATGATGTCATTGCTAGGTTTAGGTCAAGCATGTGAGTCGTATGGGCTTTGCCCTTCTTGTTTACAACTTTGTTGCAACTTTTTTTGGGCAACATTTTCAGGCTATTCGCGTTTTTCTTCTATCCTTCTTATTCTGAACCTGTTTTAAGTCCTTTGGCATTGCTTTGATGTCGCTTGTAGTTTTAATTGTTCATAAACTTTGCAAGGAGAAAGAGCCTGACATTCCTGGCCTACCCTTTCCAATACAGTGCCCGGTGTGCGAATGTAGGGATCCTGCCTGATCTTCGCATTACCATGCCGTAGTTATATTGATGAACTTTCCGCTGTTTGCGCCGTTTTCGGTAAATAGGTACACCGGCTGGATCGGGTATTTCCGTAAATGCAGCCTCGAGTGTCAATGATGACAAACACGGACTCGGCACCGAGTGCATTTTCACTCATAGCGAGCATGAGCATTTCGATCGGTGTTTGTTTTCCGACTTTGCAACTCCCATTCCATTCATTGCAGACCTTGTCCGCCTTGTACGAATATGTATCGGTCAGTTGACCACCAAAACGTAAAAACTATTGGTCCATCGCCCGGACAAGGCTAGGTCCAATGCGTCAAATCAGAAAGGAATGCGTCAGAGACCGAAGACCCAGGCCTGACAACAACACTGATCATTAATCCATAATAACACCTGCTTGACCCAGTCACCATTGGACACTGAGGCTACACAACAACACACCAGCATGCCAACACAGACAAACACATCAGATACACACACTTGCGTGCACGCAAATAAATAAGCTTATCAGTGATTAAAGAAAAGATTATCTTTGTTTTCTTTTGAAAAGTATGTTCAATTAATAAACGAAAACAGCAATGACGCACACATTGTCTGTTCTGTGTTCTCGTGCATTAGAGTTCACTCCCTTCACTAACTTGATTATTGAGCTTCTTCATTATACTTCACTCAAGCACGAAAATAATGCTGTGAACATTGCAGATTTCAATTATGATTTGAAACAAACGTGTTAACAAAACACGATCTAAGGAAGAATTTTCTTAATTTCTGATGAGGTTTCCTGGGGTTTAGCATCAACCAATCGGGTTACGAAAGAAAAATACTACCACTACTACGAAAAAGCATGGTGCCGTAATCATAGTATGGCCGAGTTTTAGCTCTTTTCTTGACCTTTTCCTGAGCTGCCGACTGTCTCTTTAAGAATGGATGCCATACAACGTTGGCATACTCTGAGGTCTTACAAGCGATTTATATGATTTTAAAAACGCCTCTTTATCCAGGAACAAAGTAGTTTGTCGCTTTAGCTCTCATTCTGCTCACAAACGATGGATAATATGTGTTGATGATATCTTATAGAAGTTCATTTTTGTCCGTACTACAATACCATATACATATATTTATCTGAAGTGTGTGCTTTTTTGTTGTTATTTTTCTGTTCAAGTACAGTCTTTTATTTTTAACCCCTTGACTGCCTTAGGACGGGTATACCCGTCCTGCACTTGTGCATTATTTCCATGATTAGATACTAAAAACAGATTCTTGGTTGAATTTCTTTTAAAAATAACATAAGTTTTACTTTTCTACCTACTGCCAGGTTGGAGCTAGAATTTTTTGTGAATTATTACACCCCGAACTCCAATATTCCCTGGCAGTCAGGAAGTTTTGATTGGCAGCGAAAGGGTTAATTTAATTGTGAAAAAATTGTCTTTTCAGATCACGACAAGATGTTTGAGCTGAGTGACAAGCTTGTGATGGCTGTGTCAGGAGAACCAGGTGACACTGTGCAGTTTTCCGAATACATCTCAAAGAATATTCAACTCTACAAAATGAGAAATGGTTGGTTTTGAGATCATATGTTTGTACTCTGGTGGGATTTGTTCAGTAGCGAGAGGGCAGACAGAATCAGTCAATCAAATGCAGTGATTTTCACTGAAGCTCACACACACACACACATACACACACCCACACACACGCACACACACATACATATATTCTGATGCAGACCAGGTGAATTCACCTCAAGTGTTTTTCTGGACTGGACAGTGAATTGTGTACTTATCTATAAATGTGCCATTTGCCTCCCCCTTTTTGAAACATGAGATATTAATTTTTGTGTGTAAATGTTATTGATAACAATTAATTGAAGCTTCAGTTTTATAACTTTACATTCTTCTAGGGTGTAGTGATTTCCTCAGACATGACACAAATGAACCCAGTCAAATTGTAAGGTTGTACTCACTTACACTCGGACTCAGGGTGGGGTTAAACAATGACAAAATATGATTTTCTTCACAGTGTATTCCCCTGGTTTGATGACCTCCAAACATAACCAAAGTCTGTGACCAACCTCAGGTTTCAAGGTCACTGTTGTGTCAAGTTTGGGTCAAGCTATATCTTTGAAATTTTTCACACTTACATGGTTTGATGACTTCTGGACTTGACTCAAGTCTGGTTGATCATAGTCACAATTATTTCAATGTCATAGTTGGTTCGTGTGTATGTCATTGTCAAAAGGTAGTAAATTATCCTTTTTTTCAATGTCTTCATGGAGCAGATATTTTTTTCTGATTCACATTACTTATAAATGATACAGGTGAGTTGTATGAGTTATTGCCCTTCTTGAATGGTATGTGCTGTGAGATAAACTATGATATTATTCTGTCAAGGGAAATTATCTGAAAAGTTTTTTTTCTCTTTTCAGGCTATGAACTGTCAGCAAACGCAGCAGCTAACTTCACCCGCAGAAATATGGCTGATGCACTGAGAAGCCAGGTATGTATACTTTGTTTAGTTTGTAAAATAAATTTCATTTTTGTAGTCTTTTTTTGTGTGCTCAGGCAATGTTTTTCCACAAACTTGTCCCTTTTAGCCATATGTTTTTGCAGGAACTCTTCACGTTTTAGATGACCTGCTGAATTCGTGCAGTTTGTAAATATACCTACAAAAAGCACAAAGAACAACACTTTTTAATTGTATAGATGTTTCACCTTTGTGACTGTTCTATATGAATGTTGTGCTTGAAAGCTTATGCACACCCTCGTTTCTGTTTGTGCACATCCCGAATACAGTAATTGAGTCATACACGTACATGATGTTCATACATACGCTAATTTGTGTTTTCAGCGACCAAAGCATGTGAACATGCTGATAGCTGGTATTGATGAGGATGGGCCAGCCTTGTTTTTCCTCGACTACCTGGCATCCATGATCAAGGTTCCCTTCGCTGTGCATGGCTACGGTGGCATGTTCACGCTCTCCATTATGGACAGGCATTACAAGAAGGGTAGGCTTTTATTTGCCTTTCCTCTTTTTTTCTCAAATCTTACTGTGTCACATATAAATTGGGTTTTAAGCCACTCATGTTTAACGTTATCTTTGTTTTAAGCCACATGTGGCATTGCCCAATTAAGCGTGGGCAAAGAGAGAATTACGCTAAAGCTTAGAAACTATGTTTTAGCCGTTAAACAGAGCAACTGAAATACTAATACTCTTGTCACATACATGTCATGGATTCTTCTTTTTCTCGTCCTCCTTGTTGTTCTTCTTCTCCTTCTTTGGTCAATGGTGTTCACAGAATGTATAGGAGATTGCATAACATTTATTTTCACATGAGGCAAGAACCTTGGGTACTGACTTCCTATTGCCTGAAACTGAATTGTGTTGCGACAGCTTGTGTGCTTGCTTGTGTAAAGTTTTACATGTTTGTGTGTGTCTTGAACAGATATGACAAGAGATGAAGCCATGGCATTGCTGAAAATGTGTCTCACTGAGGTAAGTTTTCAAACAAAATTAACTCGGATGATAAGGGATGCAAATTTGCATTTGTCATTTTCCAGCACATGTGGCGAATGACATACAGCCTTTATAGCATTTATTACCTCTGACGTTAGTGGTGATGTCAGTCCTTAAAACAGTTTTGTATGCCTAGCAGTGTGCACAGAAATACTTTGGTCCCATTTTGTTCAAGAGTTTTAGATATGACTCCATATTTTGTCTGAAAGTGTGTGTGTAGGTGTGTGTGTGTGTGTGGTTCTTAAAGGCTTACTAATTTACTCCCGTGTTTACAAAGTATAGTTTGCCCACAATCGATGTCAAACGCACCATAAGACCATTTAATGACGATATGTCGTCATGCGCGGACCATATACGTGCATTTCAGCTTGTTCTAGCCTCTGAAAAAGTGAGGATGTCAACAACGACACGGAGTTCTCTCCCTTGCGTCAACAGCGCATGTGTTGCCAAATCTATAAATAGGACGATCCAGATCAAAATGAAAATTAACATATCTCAACATTGAAGGGGTCCTAGACCACAATATTTTGCAGGGAACTTAATTTAGCACGTCTCCAGCTGTTGGTAAAGCAATTAGCGTGTATAGTCATCGAGTACATATGGCTTTAACTTTCAGCTGTTACATGATGTTCTGTGGGTTTTTTTCAGATTCAGAAGAGGTTTTTGGTGGACAACCCCCAGTTCAAAGTGAGAGTGGTTGGTACAAATGGAGTGGAGGACCTGGGATTTGTCAAGCCACCACCACCGTCTTAAACTCACCCTCCTCTCATTAAGTGTGTCACTTTAATGTGTTTGATGGGATGAAAATGTGTGTGCGGTGAGAGACGTACAAGTCAAGGAGTGTGTGCGGATGAATGTAGGCTGTATGGACATTGTTAGGGTTGCGTTTGTTTCATCTCTTCACTTTGCATCTTAGATTCACTCTGTTGTTTGAAGTTTTGTGTGATCAGAACAGATATTGAACTGTATTTTGTTACTGAGTGTCGGGAACGCGACCAAAGAAGAAAGAAGTTACTGAGTGTCTTTTGTCCACCAGGCTGATATACAGAGTCTGCTAACTTCAAAATATCTTGGGATCTGTGTAAATCTTTGTTTACGTTATGTTGAAAACTACTTTAAAAGTCTGTATTAAATTTTAGGAAAATACACAGATCTGTAATTTACAGGGTGTGCGAGATGGAGAGTTATGTGTGTTATGATGAAAACTTGCGAAATTCTGATAAATAAATCTGATAAAGTGTTGAACTCTCTTTTGAGTCAGTAGCATGAGTATGTAATGTCCCTTGTTTGTCTGCCTCTTGTTCTCAGCTGAATCTTGACTGGGTGTCAGCGTGGAGTACACTTAGTGGAGTGAAATAGCACAAATATACATGCTGTACACGCATGCACAAACACACTTATTGACCAGTCTAGAAACCCATTTTTCTATCATACAGTGACTGACTGGAATAAGATCACTAAAACCTTAGTCAGGGAGGACACGAGAATAATCCTTCCCCCCCCCCCCCCCCCCCCCATCCCCCAATTGTGTGTTTAGCCTTATTAGGCTTCAACAATGTATTATTCAGAGCCAGATTAAGTATGTTGCACAAATGAAATTAAATGATAAAGAGCCACAAAAAAAGATGTTCAACCTCTTATTCAGACTATTCTTTACATTCACCTGGCTAACTCAGCAACAGTTTCCTGGCTATTATGGACCCCAATTTATGACTCCCTCCTTTTAAAGACTTTGTTTGTTCAGACTTTCTGTTCATGACCTCTGTAAAATTACCCCCATTTTAAGACTTCCTCATTTTGAAGACCTGATTTTTGGAGGTCTTAAAAAGGGGGTTCCACTTGTACAGAGTTGGAATAAGCTAATGTTGTCACATCAGGAACACTCAATACCTTTAAATTCTCTGGATAAACATTGGAAACAATTTATGGTTGAGGTTGATTAAAACCTTTAATTTAACAGAAAGCATGCCAGAAAAACTTAAAGCAAACAGAAAAAAAGAAACAATACCAAAAGCCACAACTACAGATTAAATCATATAACAGGCAAAAGGCTTATCTAACCTGCATGCCGTGCATATTATATGATAAATTGGTACTTGACAAAAATGTAATTTTCATCATGCAATGGGAGAATAAAATCCACTCCCCCTTGATTTACCTATATCAGTTGCTACAGATTTATTAGTCAAACTCTCACATTTGCGGCATGCATCAGATTTCCTTCCCGAACAGCTACAAGAGAATAGTTGTGTGTTTTTTCGGTGCTTTTGCAGTAAATAGATGGTAGTTTCTAATAAAGGAGACACATTTGTTCGAGACCATTTACTTCCGGCATAAAAGGAAAAGCAAAGTGAAATCTACAGCGGCTCGTAAAACTGTACTATTGAGAGACGGATGGATCAATTTGTCACTAGGACTCCCAGGTCAAAAGGGAAAAGCACAAAGGGCAAGAGAGCACCCGAGTTTATACAGACAACGATTGAATCTCTTCAGGTAAACTCTCTCTCTCTCTCTCGTATTCTTAATTCGTTTTTTGGCTCACGTAAGTATGTAGCCTATGCGATGCTAAACTTTGTCTGTCTGTGCGCGTGTGTGTGTGTGTGTGTATGTGTGTGATAGAAACTTTAACATTTGACTAAACACCGAAATAGTAATTTTACCTGGTTGTTATCCAAGCAACAGCTTCAAAATATTGAAGCAATGATCAACATTTCGTCGGCACGTATGTAGTTAAAGTGTGTATCCAAAGAAAACGGGGGTAAAAACAGGTGACTGGTTTGTGTCGTGTGTGGTATGTAGACCAGGTCAGGGGTCAAGGTTAGGTCAGATCGCGTGAAGGATTGTGGTATATATATACAGTTATCACCGAGCTGCAGTTCGCCGATTCGGAGAAGACGATTTCACATTGTTCGGTTTCGTAGCTCCAGAAAAATAGATAAAGAAGATACCAAAGGAGATTTCCTACAGGTTAATCTGCACAGCGTGTTTCCAGTGTCTGCGTGAGGAAGCGCTGTCGAAAGCGCAGTGTCGATCTGGCCATCTGGCAGTCGTGTCCCTGTAAGTAGGCTACAGACAGACAGATCTAGATCTAGTGTCTCGCACTCTTGCACAGTGTCACCTATGCTTACTGTGTGTGTGTATGTATGTGTGACGGAGTGATTGAGTTTGTGTTACTGTTTGTCGATTTCTTACGTGAGCCTTGAAGGCTCCGCCTCTTGTTTAAGGTGTTATTCCAGTAAAATGTCCATACCTTTTATCAAGCTTTATTAGATATATATGTCTGCTGAGTATTTATAAAACTGTCTGAGGAAAAATCCCAGTCTTAAATCTGGACGGCCAAAAGTTCTCTCAAATTAGGGTTTGTTAAAACTTAAATGTTAAACTGTCATCGCCAGAAATATTGCATATTTGCAATCGCTGAAATTTTGCTTTCAATAGTCAATTAATGGTATCACTATCAGACAGTAAGTCTTACAGTTGCAAAACAAAGTCATGGTCTCCTTTTGGTGGTTTCTATACAAGTCGGTGAGTAGAGGCTTTAGAGTTGTACATGGTATTTAGTGAAGGTCCGTGTAGTGATATCTGCATGCTCACTAGTCATGGTTATCCATACTGCCTGGCCACACAGCCAGCCTCAGTTTTATCCCTGCCTTCTGCAGCAGTCTGCATTCAGCTATCACAGTGAACAGTCTCTTGCTTCAGTACTCTCTACTTTGTGCTTGTGTTTAACCTTACCTTTTAGTCTTATATTCAATACAGTGTAATCATTACTATACACGCCTTCACAGTGTTGTCTATGTGTGTGAGTGTCATACTACACATACATCATATCATTACATGGTGGCAGCGGAAAAAAACAAAGACTTTAAAGTAAGTGTCAAACCTTTTGTTTCAATTGGAACTATCGTTATCGCATCCCGCGATCAGCTTAATTCTATACACCCTGCCTTGATGTTTATAGTACCTAACTGTGTCAGACCCCTCATATTTGCTCTGAAAGTGATGTGAGGACTGGTGCATGTTGTGTGCTTGAACATTAGTGCAATAAAGGTGCTACATTTGAAACAGAGTAAGACAAAGAGAGCCAAAAACCCTTTCCATAAGGTAGCAGTCCTACGGAAAGCATCTCAAAATGGAACATGCGCCCAAAATGGACTGGACCACGGACAACCCTGCAGAATCTTTCAAACTATTCTCGCAGAGAATTGAACTATATTTCAAAGCCAAGAAAGTTCCCACAGCGGAACAGACAACCCACATCCTCCTTCAGGTCGGAGAAGAAGGGCTCAGGAGATATAACTCCTGGACCTTGACGGATGACGACGAGCAGACCCCAGCTGCCATCCTCAAGCGCTTCAGAGAGCAGCTGGAACCCTCAGAAAACTTTCGGGTTGCACGCCTGAAGTTAATGGCATTTCGACAAGGCCCATCGGAATCCTTGGACAATTTCGTCAACAAGTGTAAACTGCAAGCGATCAAATGCGATTTCTCAACAGAAGAAACCAACGAGCGCATTATTGAATTAATCATTGCCAATACAACTGACGCAGACTACCAGAAAAACCTCCTCAGCCAGAAAAAAGGGCTGAAACTGGAGAACGCCGTGCAAATAGGCAGGACTTTTGAAGCCACAGCCTGCCACGTACAGCAACTCCAGGATATGAGACTTCCCAGCACACATGTCCACAGCCTTCAGACAAGCAGATGCAAGAACTGCGGACGTTCACATGAGCCCAGAAAATGTCCTGCCTATGGATCCCAGTGCAGATCATGCGGGAAAGAAAACCACTGGGCCAAGGTGTGTCGGTCCTCTGCCACAGGTTCAAATCAAAAACAACAGAGCCAGAGGAACCAGAACACCAGAGGTGACCAAGGACGTGGAGCACATCATGACAGCCGCAGAGCTGTGCATGATGTTCAAGCATCCACAGACGTAGAAGACCACTTTGACATGCTGTCCTTCAACAATGTGAAGATATCGTCCATCACAAGAAGAGACGAGGCTTTCGTACAGCTCAACGTCAAGCTGACCAGCCGACCAGGGATCCACAATCTCAATCTGAAAGTGGACACTGGAGCTCAGGGAAATACTCTACCCTTACGTACATTCCGGCAGATGTTCCCTGACCACCTGCGAGAAGACGAGATGCCAACAAGCGAAATTGCAGACAAAGCAAAATCTGTACGTCTGACGGCATACAATGGCACAACAATACCATGTCATGGAATCTTCAGCTTCCCATGCAAGTTCAGAGATTCGTCATGGAAAGAAGCACAGTTCCACATTGTAGACGTCACAGGACCTGCAGTCATGGGCCTGCCAACATGCGAACAACTCAAGGTTGTCACTCTCCATTGTAGCATTGACACAGAAAGGTCTGAGCCAATCAGTTCCACCAAGGATCTGATGCGTCGATACCCACAACAGTTCGACAGGATTGGAGACCTCCCAGGAGAAGCTAAACTCGTCGTGGATCCAGATGTGCCTACCCACATTGACCCGCCAAGGAAAACTCCGATTGCCCTCAAAGACTCCATCAAGAACGAGCTCGACAAGATGGAAGAGAGTGGAGTCATCAAGCGAGTCACAGACCCAACAGACTGGGTGTCCAGCCTCGCCTACTCACACAAGAAGGGAGGAGAACTGAGAGTGTGCCTCGATCCCAGGCATCTAAACAAAGCCCTGAAGAGACCACACCATAAAACCCCGACTGTTGAAGAGCTCACACACAAGTTCCAAGGCGCCAAAGTTTTTTCAAAACTGGATGCCAAGTCCGGATACTGGTCAGTGCAGCTACATCCTGACTCTCAACTGCTGACAACTTTC
The DNA here is from genome assembly GCF_037325665.1 of Littorina saxatilis. Lineage (NCBI taxonomy): Eukaryota > Metazoa > Mollusca > Gastropoda > Littorinimorpha > Littorinidae > Littorina > Littorina saxatilis. Next base: position 59,360,159 of record NC_090249.1, on the reverse strand, counting down.
CAGTCACCCTTCGGCAGGTACTGCTTCAAGCGTTTACCCTTTGGACTGTCCGTGTCACAAGACATCTTCCAGCTGAAGATGGACCAGATCCTGGAGCAAGTGGACGGGACAGTTGGCATCGCCGACGACGTTGCTGTCTACGCAAAGACCAACGAAGAACATGACAAGGTCATCCACAACCTCTTCAAAGTTGCAGCTGAGAATGGTCTAGTTTTCAACTCAGAAAAGTGTACCATAAAGACAGACTCCATTACATTCTTCGGCATGAAGTACGACACCAATGGAGTGCACCCTGACCCTGAGAAGGTAACAGACCTTCACAACATGGCAACCCCGACCAACAAAAAGGAACTCCAGACGTTCCTCGGGTTCATCCAATTCCTTGCGCCATTCATCCCCAAACTCTCGGAGAAATCAGCAGTTCTGAGAGACCTCTTGAAGAATGACGTCCCCTTCATCTGGGAGAGTCATCACCAAGCAAGCATTGAGAAGATCAAGGAAGCAATCTCAGAAACATCGACCCTGAGATACTTTGACACCTCCAAGACTCCGACACTGCAGACAGATGCAAGCATCAAAGGCCTTGGAGCCAGCCTAATCCAGGACCAACAGCCCATCGCATATGCTTCCAAATCACTTTCAGATGCAGAAACACGGTATGCCTGCATTGAAAGAGAACTCCTGGCAGTTGTCTTTGGAGTCCAAAGATTTCACACCTATCTCTTTGGGAGACCATTCAAGGTCGTCACAGACCACAAGCCCCTGGTGATGATCTTGAACAAACCCCTCACATCAGCTCCTCCACGACTCCAGCGAATGCTGCTGAAACTACAGGGCTACAATTTCGTTATGGAGTATCAACCTGGTTCAACCATGGCACTGGCGGACACCCTGTCGAGACTGCCAAGTGCAAAGAACCTGCAGGAGATTGACCTCGACATACGGGTCAGCATGGTGCGGTTCAGTTCGGAACGTACCAGCCGCATTCGCGCAGCAACCGAGGACAATGCAACCTGCCGCCAGCTGACTAGTACGATCGTGACAGGATGGCCAGACACTCTCCAGGAAGTACCACCAGCCATCAGAACATTTTGGCATTTCAGAGACGAGTTAGCTATTGAAGACGGGCTCATCCTGAAAGGACAACGCTTGCTCATCCCAGAATCACAACGGGAAGACATCATGGAACAACTCCATTATGGTCACCAAGGCATCGAGAAGACGCGACTTCGTGCCAGAGAATCTGTCTTCTGGCCTGGAATCAACAAGGACATTGAGCAGAGAACCAAGTCATGCCCCATCTGCCAGGAGCACAAACCATCGCAGTCCCCTGAGTCCCTCATGCCACATGAGGTGCCCAGTCGCCCATGGGAGACCCTTGGAACAGACCTGTTCAGACTCCATGGCTATGAGTATTTGCTGCTCACTGACTACTACAGCAAGTACTTCATCGTCAGAAAGCTTGCTGGTGACGCAACTAGCAACACTGTCATCAGAGCACTAAAGCAGATGTTCTCTGAGCATGGCATTCCCAGCAAGCTGATAAGTGACAACGGCCCCCAATTCTCATCGGACGCCTTCGTCACATTTGCAAGAGAGTGGGCATTCGACCACATAACCTCTTCCCCCAGATACCCCAGATCCAACGGTATGAGTGAGAGACACGTGCAGACAGTCAAGGATGCTCTACAGAAGGCCAGCCAAGCCAGAACTGATCCTGACCTTGCCCTTCTATGTCTGCGCACCACCCCTCTGTCCTCATCTATTCCAAGTCCCCTCGAAATCCTGACAGGAAGAAAAGCACGATCCAACATGCCCATAAAGCTGAACTCTCTCCCAAACTCAATCAGAGAAGAGCTTCAAGATCGCCAGAACGTACAGAAGATGTACCACGATCGGCATGCCAAAGACCTGCCAGTCCTTCAGCCTGGTCAACAAGCCCGTGTCCAGGACTACCAGACAGGGAAATGGATCCCAGCTACCGTCACCGGACCGAGCGCGGAGCCGAGGTCATACCAGCTTACCACGCAACAAGGACAGATGCTCAGGAGGAACAGAGTCCACATCAGAGACATTCCCCAAGCAGTAGAGGCTACACCCAAACCACCGCAACAAGAACCTCTACAACAGCAGCTTCCTTCACAAGCGGGAGCTACAACAACCCGATCAGGCCGAATCGTCAAAGCCCCGCAGAAATTAGACCTGTAGACTCACCGTTTCTATTTGCAGAAACAGATATCCACAGGACTGTTGTAGTGAAGAACAGTAACATATAGTGTAAAAAAATCTTGCAGTCATACGGATACACTTGAACAGACCAATAGTGATATTGCTACTAGAATATAGTGCATATTCAGTTGCGACTCTCCACAGGACTGCAATTTAGGAAATTCCAGTCTCTGGCATGGCTAGCAGATAACGGTGCCCCTAGTCAGCTCCCACCAGTAATAGATAACAGATGCCAGTAGCTGGACCCAGACTCTGTACAAACACTACTGCCGTATCTCTCTTTAGGCAGTGCAAAGGAATGCACAGAAAAACTGACATTTGAAGATTTAAAATATTAATGATCATTAGAACTTCATGATTGGTGTTACTTAATACATTGGTATCATGTAAAGACTATGTGTTTAAAAGGCTATGGTTTGCCTACATTGCAATGTTTATTACCTAGTACAGCAAAATTACAAATACACCCAATCAACTTTAAAAAAAACCTTATTAATAAACAATAGTCTTTTTCTTAAGAAGGGAGATGTAGTGATATCTGCATGCTCACTAGTCATGGTTATCCATACTGCCTGGCCACACAGCCAGCCTCAGTTTTATCCCTGCCTTCTGCAGCAGTCTGCATTCAGCTATCACAGTGAACAGTCTCTTGCTTCAGTACTCTCTACTTTGTGCTTGTGTTTAACCTTACCTTTTAGTCTTATATTCAATACAGTGTAATCATTACTATACACGCCTTCACAGTGTTGTCTATGTGTGTGAGTGTCATACTACACATACATCATATCATTACATTAAATGAAACCCCCCTTATAAGCATTAAGATCCCTAAGTTAAAGACTTCCCCCTTTTGAAGACCTTGAATTTTCAGATTTTCTGTTCGTCATCTCAGATTTTCTGTTCGTCATCTCTGATTTTCTGTTCGTCATCTCTGATTTGAACTTTTGGAGGTCTTAAAAGGGGGGTTCCAATTGTACTACATTTGTATTACACTCCAATTGTTAGGATTAGTTTTTTTTTGCACGTATATAATATAATTTTATATGTACACGTATTTTTCAGGGAGTGGTGGTTATAGAAGACATCAAGAGACTGAAGGCCAGACTGCGTCTGCCAGACCAGTCAGTGGACATCCTGCTTGAGAGTCTCCAACAACTGGCACACAAAGTCCCTCCAAAGCATGTCCTTAAGTCCACCAAGATTGGTATGTCAACATTATGAGTCGTCTTACTTGAGTTTACTTAGGCCAAACAAAAAAAATGTCTGTTTACGGTAACCCGACCGACCTTAGTTTTTAGGCCCGACCCTAATCTTTTTTTTGGATCGTCTGAGAAAAAAAAAAAAATCCGCATCCAAAATAGAGCTGTTTGCGCTCAAACAGCAGACGACAGAAGGGAGGTAAGCTCAAAGTACTGTTAGGAGTAAAGGGTCATCACTCGTGTTACTTCCTTTCAAAATGGATGCACGCAGTGGTGTTCGCCACCCGCTAGCTGTAAAGCTTGATAAATGTTGTCATGAAAAGGATGGGGTGAAAATTATCAGTACCTATCCAGCGAGTTTTAGTATCATTAACATTTTTCAACAGGCAAAAACAGGGATTGATCGGAAGAAATGAACTGTGAAACATCATAGAGAGGGGAGAAAAAAACATTTGAAAAAAAAGCCGACCTACCGACCCTATTTTTTCACCCTATGTTACCGTAAACAGACCTTTTTTTTTCTGGTCTTACACTGTGTGTAAGTGTGCGTGAAAGTGTCCAACCAACAGTTGAAATGAAATAGACTCTGTACCTTGAGTGTCACTATGTTTGAGTAGTCTTGCCTGGAAATGAATGAATAAAACTGTGACGCAGAATTATTCATCATTTCAAAGATTTGATTAATGACATGAAATCGTTCCGAAATGATTGTTTCCCCTCTTCAAGTCTGATGGCATGTTTTTGCATGAGTATGACAGTCATAGCAGATTACAGGAGAATAATAGTAGGAGCTACGCTACTGTAAAGTGTAAGAAGCATGGATACTGGAGTCTGTCTAAACTATCAGTATCAGTGTGGTAGTTCTTCACATAGCGGGTACAGCGGAACCCCCTTTTTGTGACCTCCAAAAATCTTAGAAAATCATATCTTAAGATGGTGGTAAATGTACAGGGGTTATGAACATAACAAAATCTGAAAAGGCGGGTTCTTAAAAAAAGGGGGAAGTCTTAAATTAGGGGGTATTATTCTTAAATGGCGGGAGGAGGGGGGGGGAGGAGGAGATTCCATCGTGTTCAGTAGGGCAGTAGACCTCATTTAATTCAGAAAAAAAGATCTTTGGAATTGATGGAATTTATCTTTTCTCTCTTCACACTATAATCACAGGTCACACAGTGTTCAAGCTGCGAACACACTCAGACAAAGCTGTGGCCAAACAAGCTGACGCCCTGTATCAAAAATGGCGCAAGCACTTTGAGGATTTCCAAGACAGACCCCAGATTGAGGTGAAGTGCGATGCAAAGTCAGAGAGAATGAGAGACAATGGACGTAAATTCCTGGCTGAATCACTGTCACTGGGGGTGAGTATCGCTATCAACAGCAGAATTGACCATCTCATCAGGCCTGAAAGTGGCGAGTATTTTAATCGCCATGGAGAGTAGAAACATGTAAATGGCAAGTAGAAATGTAAATCTGCTCGCCAAATGCGAGAAAAGTTGCTGAAACAAATGGTTGGTTTGGCGAGTAAAAATTTAAAAAAATTGCTCTCTGGCTAGTAAATTATGAGAAGTACTAGACAAAGGCCAATGCCCCATTTCGTGGACTTTCAGCACTGCTCATGGTTGGTTTTGATTTTTGATCATCCTGTGTTTTCATGTTACATGTATCAAAATCATGTCCGGTACAGCTGGTCTGTAAGTGATACAATTACGAGTAAATATATCTGTGTTTAGACAAACTAAACCTTTTTTTGTTCAGACAAATGTCAGTCTTTGGCGCTGAAAGTTAAGGCTGGTTTGTGGTTGGAGGCATCCGATTGTAGCCAACTCTTTGTGATGACGTAATGACAGTTCTACTCACGAATTCTTATCCTTTAATGAATCTCCAGCCTTTTTAAAAAGTAAATGATAGACATCTCTGTTTTATGTAAGCGTTTTAGTATTTTAGCTCATTTAGCAGTCTTCGCCTTACATTTTCCACCTATGGTATGTTTCAGAAAACTGACGCTCTGGTGGACGCAGTGGAGAGGGAAGTTTTTCATCAGAGCAAGCGTCTGGCTGGCGTTGCGTATCGTAGATCTATGCGTGCCCTGGTGTTCAAATTGAAGCACTCGGAGGATGTGAGATCACAGGTGCTGAGCAAGTCTCTCACGGTTGAACAGCTCGTCAAACAGTTCAAAAAATGACAATGAGACTGTGTGAATGCATGTCTGTGATTTTAGTGCGAGTTTTAATACTTTTATACGTGTATGTGGTTGTTGTTTTGTGGGGGGGGAGGGGGGGAATTTGTCATGTTGGTGTCTATGTGCAGAACTCTGAATTTTAGATGAGCTTATTGTGTGTTAGTATTGAAGGGTGTGTAGTTCAATGGATGGTATAGATGAGCTTAGTGTGTGTTAGTATTGAAGGGTGTGTAGTTCAATGGATGGTATAGATGAGCTTAGTGTGTGTTAGTATTGAAGGGTGTGTAGTTCAATAGATGGTATAGATGAGCTTAGTGTGTGTTAGTATTGAAGGGTGTGTAGTTCAATGGATGGTATAGATGAGCTTAGTGTGTGTTAGTATTGAAGGGTGTGTAGTTCAATGGATGGTATAGATGAGCTTAGTGTGTGTTAGTATTGAAGGGTGTGTAGTTCAATGGATGGTATAGATGAGCTTAGTGTGTGTTAGTATTGAAGGGTGTGTAGTTCAATGGATGGTATGTGTTTTGCTTGTGTGTGTATGTGCTAATGGTGAGACAGAAATGTGTGTGTGTGCGTTTGCTACATGAAAATTGACCAATGTATGCTTTTTACACTGTTTATGGGCACAATGCAATAAAAGTACAGGCAGCAATGAAACAGGTCTCTTGTCACTTTGTTCTTGATAGGGCAAAGTTTTGCAAATAAGCCGTATGGAATAAACCATATGTACTTGTGTTCTTAATTTTTTTCTGCCTGCAAATGTGCTTTATCCTTCTTCTGTGGCCAGTATAATTTAATTTAAGGATTGTTTGTAATAATCTTCATGAGCATTGTCAGATTTTCAGTTAACAAAATATTAAAGCCAGCAACCGTCGGTCAATATTGGTGTGAATACCAAACGCAGACTCCCATCTCACACAAACAGAAACAAGCACAATGTCAAAGGTTTGTTTGGTGCACGGTTTATTGGAACTTTCATAAAAGCTTGAACAGTTGTGTAAAGTAAAAGTAGCTTCACTTCTGCGTATTCAAAGTAAACTGTTTACAGTACATAACCATACCGCACTAAGACAAGAACAAATTTGCGTATAATCACAACAGTCAGCCAGCAACCGTCGGTCAATATTGGTGTGAATACCAAACGCAGACTCCCATCTCACACAAACACAAACAAGCACAATGTCCAAGGTTTGTTTGGTGCACGGTTTATTGGAACTGTCATGAAAGCTTGAACAGTTGTGTAAAGTAAAAGTAGCTTCACTTCTGCGTATTCAAAGTAAACTGTTTCCAGTACATAACCATACCGCACTAAGACAAGAACAAATTAGCGTATAATCACATAAGTCGATTACAACAAACAGAAATAATTGATTTGTGTCTGTAAAAATGTTGAAATATTGAGCGATTATAATTAAAATATATGCACTATTAAGTTTTAATGAATAATACAACTGTCATTGGAAACAAACAAATTTACATAAAACCTGTACATTCACAACCCCGATTTCTGTCAAGTTTAACAGCAAGAAAAAATTTAATAGCCCTTCCTCAAAATGAAACATGAAAAAAAACATACATGTATTATCTTAGAATCTGACAACAATAGACAATTTCTGGAAATAATTCTGACACTGGCTATGGATGGTTTGCCATTGTTCATGTGTTTGGCGACACCTCATGGTCAGAGATCACTGCAGGCCAGCGATTAGTGCAGCAGTGAAAAGGAACCTCACATACACAGATACGAAATGTGCATTGCAGATCATTTTTCACAACTGGCTTGGTCCAACTGATAAGGGCTGCAACTCTTCCATGACTATCTGATAAACAAAGGGAAGTAAGCGATCTAAATGGATACGACATGTGTGATAGAGTAAGTGAGAGTTATTCGGAACCAGTCTCCTGGCACCTGAGAGAATAACGAGCATTGAAATGAAAAAGCGACTTTCATCCTCATGACCAATAAAGGAGTTATTTCTGACCATCGTCTATTGTGCAAGGAGCCTTATGGCCTCCTTCAGGTTATGTTAACATTACCAAACCCAGGAAAAATAACAAATCTCCCTCCTCCAGCCTCTTCCAGCCTCCTCCAGCCTCCTCCAACCACTTACAAACCCAACCCTTGTGTCGTACATTTTTTTGCTGAATAGACATTGACAGCAAGTGAGGCACTCAACGAGAGCAAAAAAACAACACATTTCCGGAAATATTATGGATAAAATTTAAATACAAGAACAGGTATAAAATGCTCCAGTAATATTTCATTTTATAAAAAGTATATTCTCAAGAATAATCGATGTGATAGAGTAAAACAATGAGGCACTCCATCTTCAAAATACTGTTTCATTTTGGCAGGATTTTTTCTTATTCGCTGTGAACACCGTACATGACAAAGTATATTATCAACAAATCACAAAACGATAGTTAGATACTTAAAAGGAGGGGGGGACAAGGAGAAAGATCAACACAGAATTGTGCAAAAACTGTAAACACACATAAGAATTACACAATGCACAAGAAAAGGGACAACATGCATCTTCAATACATCATGATCTTGGGAAAAACGTCACAATAACATCCTTTAGCAATTATAACCTGAGTGTTTAAAATAATTTTGACTTGGAGAAAACACCAAACCCTTTGCATTAGCAGAAACTAGTATTAAGTACACTGTTGCACATAAAAAAACAAGAAGGGCAAAGCCCATACGACTCACATGCTTGACCTCGACCTTTAGGGTAACTAAACCTAGCAATGACATCATACACTAAGAACTGCTTTACACATTTTTCCTACCAAAATACATGTGACCTTGACCCAAGGTCAAGGTCATCCAAGGTCATGCAACACAAAGCTGTTAATTCAAGACATAGGAAGTACAATGGTGCTTATTGGCTCTTTCTACCATGAGATATGGTCACTTTTAGTGGTTCACTACCTTATTTTGGTCACATTTCATAAGGGTCAAAGTGACCTTGACCTTGATCATATGTGACCAAATGTGTCTCATGATGAAAGCATAACATGTGCCCCACATAATTTTTACGTTTGAAACAGTTATCTTCCATAGTTCAGGGTCAAGGTCACTTCAAAATATGTATACAATCCAACTTTGAAGAGCTCCTGTGACCTTGACCTTGAAGCAAGGTAAACCAAACTGGTATCAAAAGATGGGGCTTACTTTGCCCTATATATCATATGTAGGTGAGGTATTCAATCTCAAAAACTTCAGAGAAAATGGGAAAAATGTGAAAAATAGCTGTTTTTTAGGCAACATTTATGGCCCCTGCGACCTTGACCTTGAAGCAAGGTCAAGATGCTATGTATGTTTTTTGGGGCCTTGTCATCATACACCATCTTGCCAAATTTGGTACTGATAGACTGAATAGTGTCCAAGAAATATCCAACGTTAAAGTTTTCCGGACGTCCGGACGTCCGGACGTCCGGACGGACGGACGGACGACTCGGGTGAGTACATAGACTCACTTTTGCTTCGCATGTGAGTCAAAAAGCTTTGTTAGTTTTACCTTGTAGATTATAAGTGAGTATAAAAAGAAACATGATTCGTGTTCAGGAAATTACTGAAAATTGTTTCGTATGGTTATACAATCAAACCTGCCATGGCGATCACCTCTTCATAACGACAATCTAACCATTACAACCACCCTGAAGGATCCCTGATGAGGTTCTTTATCATATTATTCGTCTAATGACCTGCTGTGTTTAGGGACCACTTTGGTTTTCTTTATAAGTTGGGTGGTTGTTATAGAAGTTGGACCATAACAGTAATTCTGCCTTTTCAGAAATTACAAACGCTGCCTGCCTTACTCTTGACATATGTAAACACACGACTACAGCAATGCCCACAATGTAGCATATTTGTTTTGAAGGACACAAAGTATTATTAGTAGTGGTAGTATCATTATTAAGTATGATTTCATATAAAAGACAGGGTTTTCTTGGCAGTGAAAAAGCTTACCTTTCTTGGTCCAAGAGAAAAGTATGAAATGTGTTTCTGTGGGTATATGTATGTGTGTGTATGCACATATTATTTTCTGGTGCGAGTGTTGACGGGAGGTTCTTCAAGACTAACAGCTATTGTGTTTTCAGCATAGCAATAGGGCAGGATATTTTAACAAGACAAGTATAACGCCACCAAATCAAATGTGTTAAAAACATGTTTTTGTCTGCAACAAATCTTCACATCGTCTATGCTGGCTGTTGCAGACGATGCTTCAGTGCACATATCACAAAATATTGAAACACAAAAACCTATGCACAGAAATTACCGACATAACTGGTTGCTTCACATTACGTCAATTTGCCTGGTTTCATATGATGACACATATCATGCTTTTATATATGTAACATTCCATTTAGGCCTACTGTTCTAATGTCTGACTACTGCTGTGTTTGCACAGAAATCCACCAGACTGTAGATGATTTGTACCTGTCCAAGTGGCAGGATTCTCATATCGCATGTAGAAGCCGGGACAGAATTGGGATGGTGTACATGAAAGCTTAGGAAGAAGGAGGGTACATCATACCTTTTAACAGTAATAACTTTTTCTGTATATCACAATACCCATATTGGTCCTGTGTTTGTAAATGTGCATGCCGATGTGGCATGCAGTCACCTATTTTTGTTGTAATTACGTTTGCTCAAGTCATTGCACGATGTAAAAAGAAGTAAACCGTGTTTTTATCGTGGCACCTTGTTGTGACCCGTTTTGTGGAGCGTTAATATTTTTACGTGAAATTCACGTGCTCCTTGTTCAGTTGTTGTGACCTGGTTTTGGTCGGAGCGTCACAAACTGCGTCGTTTAGTCTTAGAACACCGTGAGATTCACGTGCTATTTTCCGTGTTTTGATTTTGAGGTGAGCCCTGCGAATCTGCGTTGCAAGTTTTAGAATACGTGTGACTCACGTGTTTTTAGCTTTGTGATGTCAGCTAGTTCCTTGATGTTCTTTCTGTTAAATATACCGTTTTAAGTTTTGAGCATGCACGGAGTGCGTGATCGGTTACTGATTGGTTGTAAAATAGTAGTTTCACCCGATTCTGTCTTAGGAATGTTGTTGGTTGGTCAATTCGGTGACCTTTGACTTTTGAATAACTATTCCATGTTAGGTTTTTGTTTCCATAAATACCGCTGCTTGACTCCTGTCTCGTCAGTCGATCTGAGGGTTTTAGGAAGCGTTTGGTTTTGATGTAAACGTATGAAGGTTATCAAGTGAACCAACGGAGTGTTTCTTATGTTTTAACGTCAACGTAATGTTCTTGGAGACAGTTGTTTCTCAAGTGTGAATCGTTTTGTGCCCTTCGTTTGTGAGGCAACACGTTTTGGTACTGCTGGTCAACCCACACAGCGCATAAGGTAATTTTGTTGTTACTTGTTTGTGTTGTGTTTTGGTCGCCATTTTGTAATTACTTTGTGAGTTGTTTATGTATAACGTGAGTTGAAAGTCTGACTTGTTGTAGTGTTTCTTTATTGTGTGTTCAACTGTTCTAGTGTTGTGAACGTACAGCAATGTTTTGTAGACGCTAGAAAGTCGCTAATGTTTATAATGATAACTTGTGTTTTCTGTGGTTAACGAAGTTCGAAGTGAAACGTTTTCTCTGACTTTTTCAGCCTTACGTTAAAAGAATTTAGGTAAAAGAAGCTTGCGGTCTGTGGTGATCGTTTGTAAACGGGCTTATTTCTTGTAACGTTATTGAGGGAAAGTGGATGAGTAAATATCTTGTTTGTGACTTTGATTAACGCAGGAACGTTGTCGTTAGACTTTTTTGGTATGACAGTTTGCTTTGTATTCCTGGCCTGATGAGTCAATGTTTTGTATTTTTCTGAAAGTAGCCATTTTGGTTTTAAACGTATGTATGCTAAGTTTCTTGAGTATTCTTAGTGCTTATGGTATTGTTGAACGTACGGAACGTAATTCTTTATTGTTGAACGTACAGAACGTAACTCTTTATTGTTGTTGAAGGACTAACCAACGAGTGTTTGGTAATTGTAACTTTCTTGTCTGTTTGTCTTCGCCTGTCTTGTGATTGTTTATTTTTCTTGTATTTATTTCTCGTGTCTTGTTAATGCTTTTGATACTTTTGCCATGTCTAATAATTTGTTTTCTTTTCTCTTTTTCTTTCTGTCCATAAGTTTTTTACCGCAATACGTAGTATCGCATTACGTGGTACTGTAACTATATATCTATACATTACTGATCCCTAGTGTCAGATGTAAAATAATAAACCAGTACTTTTGCGCGTTATCGCTTGTAACCTGTGTTTGTCATTTCGTATGAACAATATGTAGTACCAGCCTCGCTCACGAAGGCGCGCACAGTAAAAAACTTTAGTTGCTGTCGTCCAGTAAAAAACTTAGCTGCTGACGCCCAGTGAAAGAACTTTAGCTAAAGTAAACAAACTTAGCTGAAGTCCAGCCAAGTGAATGTAAAGAACTGTTGTTATTGATGCTCAATGAACGTAAACGTAGCTGTTGATAACCAGCAAAAGACTTTATTGTTACCTGTCACTGTGTTAGTGAACCATAGTTCGACATAGATCAACTTGTCGGTTAGAGATCTTCCTACTCCGTATCCGGCGCATTTTTTGTGACTTTTGTGTATTATCCCAAACGACCCTCAGATCGATTCATTTTACTTTTTAAACAGATAAACCTTATGTAGGTTTTTAGTGCTTTTGAATAAGCGAACATTGTAATGGAGGAGATTCCAGCAGATAAACCATTGGAAGCTTCAGGTTATGACATTAACGGCGATGAAGATGAACATTCTCAAAGGCCTAGGCGTGACATTAAGCCTACTGAAAAAGGTAGAGATTACCAGATTGAGATCAAAACTAGAAACTTTGCAAGACAACGAACATTCTTGGAACGAGCAATCGGTGAGGTAGTAACAGAGCTTAACCAAGAAACTCCTAATCAAGAGTCGTTAACCAGTCAGAAACAAATTGTTTTGAGCATGTACAAGGATCTTGGTGACATAGAGAAAGGTCTTCGTAGTATTGGTAGCGGTGAAACCATTCAGGAAAGTTGGGATGATGTTCAGAGAACAGTTCAGAACATTATGTTTGACATTGATCGAGCTCTTGACAGACAATCGACTAGCGTGCAGGTGACTAAGAAGCCTACTTCCAGGCATAGCAGTGTTACACCTAGCGTTGGGTCATCCACCCACAAGTCAGCCAGTGTTAAGACTGCCAGCCATAAAGCAGCTAGCATTACGTCAGCCATCCACAAGTCAGCTAGCCACAAGTCAGGTATCAGGAGATCAGGTAGCCAAGTAGCTTCTCGCGCCGAGTCTCTCCGCTCTAAAAGTGTTAGCTCTGAAGACACTAAATTGGCTCTTAAACTAGAGGCTGCATCCCTGGCCATAAAAGTGGAAGGTGACGCAATAAAGGAAGCTCAGTTTAGTGAACTGGATCTCTTACAACAACAATATGCTGAGAGAACAGCAGCTAGGCAGATTGAAGACGCAGCTAGGCAGGCTAAGGAAGCTGAGAGAACAGCAGCTAGGCAGGCCGAAGACGCAGCTGAAGCAGCTCTTGAAGAGATTAAACAGAAAAAGGCTTTGAGACAAATTCAGTCCACCGAATTGAAAATTAGCTTAAGAGAACAACAAGCTATGTTACAAGTATTGGAACAAGGTGAATCCGTTCAGCAGGATCTCCCTGATCTACCGTCAGTTGATTTGTTGAACACTAGGTTCCACCCTCGTCCTTTCGTTCCCTTGTATAGTCTTGTAGCCCCTCCTCTAAACAATGAACAAACAGCGATAGGAATAGGGACAGGTGCTGCCGTCATTGCTGACCAAGGGACACACCAGCCAGCCTTGGACGTCACGTCTGTTCCTGTCTGCAACGCCGCCAGCACCCGTGACATCTCTACTGTCAACGCTGCTGTCACCAACTTCGTCGCAGGAACCACAACGACTGAGCCACGACAGCACGCGTTACCTGTCGTGGACCTCGTCGTTGGAGTCAGCGCCTCTACAAGCGCCGCTACTACCAACAACGCCACCTATGAGGCGTACGGACCTCAACGTAGAGAGGATGTCAACGCCCCCCATCACGCCGGAACGAGCGCTCCTTTCGTCCGTCAGGAGCCCTTCACACCCAACTACACGACGGCTGCAACTACATCCTCCATGCGGCCTACAGCGCTGCTGACCACACTGCAGCACCCTCTCGGTGCGTACGCTGGTCAGCCGCCTCTGCACAACGTTGGACACTCAACGACAAGCGTCACAGGCTCTCGCCCGCCTGGTCTTGACAACACAGGCTGGTCTTATCACCTACCAGAGACAAGGGAAGGTGATGAGACGCAAGAACGACACACCTACTTCCCAGAAGAACGTCACCAACGCATGGACCACAGACGTTTTCAAGTTACCCCACCCTGTTTCCCCTCTGATACCCACCTACATCCCAAACCAGAGCCTTTCGTGCCCACATTCCTGGACCCACATCAGACCACCCCCAAAGTTATTTGGGGAAACGAAAACGCAAGGCCCCCTGCGTACATGAACTTTGACAAGGAATGTCATGCAGATCGTCCATTTGCCTCCTACCCCCCGTCTGCGTACTACCAACGTCCACTTGCTACTCCTGCCAAGCAGGACACTCCTATGGACTCTCTCGCCAAAACCCTATCAGACGCTCTGATGATCAACCGTTTGCCGATGCAGGAGCCGTGCATTTTTGTTGGTGACCCTCTCCAATATCCAATTTGGAGGTCGTCGTTTTCGTTCCTCATCGAGAGACAGAACATAACCAGCAGTGAGAAGTTATTGTATCTGCAACGGTACATCGGAGGTCAAGCAAAGGAGGCCGTGACCGGCTTCTTTCTGCTGAGAGAAGGTGATGCCTACGAGAGAGCCATGGAAGTGCTGGAAAATCGTTTCGGCAACTCATACGTCGTTTCGCAAGCTTTCCGGACCAAGCTGGACGAATGGACCCCAATCAAAAGCAAAGATCCCAAGGGACTCAGAAGTCTGGCCGATTTCTTGCAGCAATGTTCCGTTGCTGCCCAGGAAGTTGGTGGACTGAGCATCCTGGATGATGCCCAGTACTTACGGAAGATCGTCGGAAAGCTCCCAGACTGGATGAGTCACAGATGGTCTAGAACAGTTGCTCGAACTAAGGTTGAAAAGAAGAGGTATCCTCTGTTCAATGAACTCGTGTCGTTCATTACCCTCGAAGCAGACATTTCTAACGACCCTGTTTTCGGCTTGACAAGTGCATCGGGGACACCAAGAAAGTTCACAACGAACCTGTCAACCCTGACAGAGGATGTCACCGCATGTCTGCACTGTCAACTTCCGGACCATGACGCTGGGACATGTAAGGAACTCATAGAGAAGCCTCTGGTTGAGATACGAGATTTTCTGTTCAAGAACCGTATCTGCTACGGATGTCTGAGAAGCAAGGATCACCAGAGCCATCAATGTAAGCAGAAACAGACGTGCAAGAAGTGCAAGAAGGCTCATCCCACTTGTCTTCACGATGACAATTTCAAATATCAGAACAGTATGAGTGAAAACAAAGGGGCGAGTGAACACAAGAACAATTACCGTACCTCTGCTGCTGACGTTCAAGAGCCACTGTCATCGTCGACCCCTACAGTGTCTGCTCTTAAGGCCAGCGAGGAAAACAGCATCGGTTTCACGTCTATGATCGTTCCCGTTCTCGTTTCCAGTGACTCTAACCCCAACGTAGAAGTGCTGACGTACGCACTACTGGACACTATGTCCAACGCCACTTTTGTAGTGCAGTCAGTGGCTGAAGAAGTTAAAGCCAAATCGCAGCCGACTACACTCAGGGTCTCCACACTGACTGAGGACAATGCTGTGGTCTCCGGCAGGAAGTACTCTGGATTGCGTGTCCGGTCTCCTTCCTCCAGTGAGTTTGTCAGGCTCCCTTCTGCCATCTCACGACCTTATCTGTCCGTTGACCCCACTCATATCCCCACCTCGGAGACTGTCAAAGCTTATCCACATCTCCAACACCTGTCTCCTAAACTGCCCCCCTTGTACCCTGACTGCGAAGCAGGCCTCCTCATTGGCTACGACTGCGCTGAGGCCCTCATGCCCCTAAACGTTGTCCAAGGACTGCCATTTGCAGTAGAGACTAAGTTAGGTTGGAGCATCGTCGGCAAGGCACCGCATTCCGTCGCCTTTGATGGTATAGCCTCGTCCATGCGCGTCATCGTCAAGCCAGGATCGAGGGAAGAACGTGTAGCTCACGTCTACAAGATACAGGTGGACGAAGTCTCGTGTACTGACCCATTACATGTTATGAAAAGAGACTTTGCAAGTGAATCAGGATCCATGTTCCAAGACGATGTAAAGTTTGCGAAGATCGTGAAGGAAAACGTGAAAGTTAACGAAGCTGGTCACTACGAGATGCCCTTACCATTTCGACCAGAGAAACCGTCCCTCCCCGACAACAGAGGTGCCGCAGTCAAGCATCTGAAGGGCCTGAAACGCCAGTTTGAGAAGAAGCATGGGTACCGTGATGACTGCGTCAAGTTCATGAAATTACTCTTGTACGGACTGATCGTGACGTGTTTTGCCTCTAGGGCAATCCACATTGAAACCCTGGATGACATGTCAAGTGATTCCTTCATCAACGCCCTACGCATTGTTGTCTTGCATGACCAGAACTTGTGCAGATCAGAGTGGTGCATGGCTCGTGTAATCGAGGTGATGCCTGGATCTGATGGACTGGTCAGACGAGTGAAAGTGCATGTTGGAACAAAGGCTCTAGACAATCACGGCCGTCCCACTGGTGATAGTCGCATATTAGAGCGACCTATTCACAAAATGACTGTGTTAGTAGATCGTGAAAATCACAAAGACAAAGCTGTGTAAGCGAACTGAAAGAACATTGAACTTTGGAGTGTTTTTCCAATTTGACAGTTGTTGATTGTTGCGGTTTGTTTTTATACCAGATGATGTAACGAACATTTATGTTTTAAGTGGTGCGTTTTTTTTATGCCGTCGAGTAATGACCAACGGCATTTCGTTGAAACGAGATGTGTTGAAACACTGAAAATGATTGAACCGTAATATTGCTGTGTAAATGTTTTGCAACACAATGGTTTTGAGTTGTAAATTTGAAATGTCTAAATCTGCGTTATTCTTCTTTTGATATAAGGAATGTGTTTGTACAAAGGTTTTTTGAAGTAAATTATATTAATATAATTTCCGGTGGGAGTGTGCATGCCGATGTGGCATGCATTCACCTACTTTTTGTTGTAATTACGTTTGCTCAAGTCATTGCACGATGTAAAAAGAAGTAAACCGTGTTTTTATCGTGGCACCTTGTTGTGACCCGTTTTGTGGAGCGTTAATATTTTTACGTGAAATTCACGTGCTCCTTGTTCAGTTGTTGTGACCTGGTTTTGGTCGGAGCGTCACAAACTGCGTCGTTTAGTCTTAGAACACCGTGAGATTCACGTGCTATTTTCCGTGTTTTGATTTTGAGGTGAGCCCTGCGAATCTGCGTTGCAAGTTTTAGAATACGTGTGACTCACGTGTTTTTAGCTTTGTGATGTCAGCTAGTTCCTTGATGTTCTTTCTGTTAAATATACCGTTTTAAGTTTTGAGCATGCACGGAGTGCGTGATCGGTTACTGATTGGTTGTAAAATAGTAGTTTCACCCGATTCTGTCTTAGGAATGTTGTTGGTTGGTCAATTCGGTGACCTTTGACTTTTGAATAACTATTCCATGTTAGGTTTTTGTTTCCATAAATACCGCTGCTTGACTCCTGTCTCGTCAGTCGATCTGAGGGTTTTAGGAAGCGTTTGGTTTTGATGTAAACGTATGAAGGTTATCAAGTGAACCAACGGAGTGTTTCTTATGTTTTAACGTCAACGTAATGTTCTTGGAGACAGTTGTTTCTCAAGTGTGAATCGTTTTGTGCCCTTCGTTTGTGAGGCAACACGTTTTGGTACTGCTGGTCAACCCACACAGCGCATAAGGTAATTTTGTTGTTACTTGTTTGTGTTGTGTTTTGGTCGCCATTTTGTAATTACTTTGTGAGTTGTTTATGTATAACGTGAGTTGAAAGTCTGACTTGTTGTAGTGTTTCTTTATTGTGTGTTCAACTGTTCTAGTGTTGTGAACGTACAGCAATGTTTTGTAGACGCTAGAAAGTCGCTAATGTTTATAATGATAACTTGTGTTTTCTGTGGTTAACGAAGTTCGAAGTGAAACGTTTTCTCTGACTTTTTCAGCCTTACGTTAAAAGAATTTAGGTAAAAGAAGCTTGCGGTCTGTGGTGATCGTTTGTAAACGGGCTTATTTCTTGTAACGTTATTGAGGGAAAGTGGATGAGTAAATATCTTGTTTGTGACTTTGATTAACGCAGGAACGTTGTCGTTAGACTTTTTTGGTATGACAGTTTGCTTTGTATTCCTGGCCTGATGAGTCAATGTTTTGTATTTTTCTGAAAGTAGCCATTTTGGTTTTAAACGTATGTATGCTAAGTTTCTTGAGTATTCTTAGTGCTTATGGTATTGTTGAACGTACGGAACGTAATTCTTTATTGTTGAACGTACAGAACGTAACTCTTTATTGTTGTTGAAGGACTAACCAACGAGTGTTTGGTAATTGTAACTTTCTTGTCTGTTTGTCTTCGCCTGTCTTGTGATTGTTTATTTTTCTTGTATTTATTTCTCGTGTCTTGTTAATGCTTTTGATACTTTTGCCATGTCTAATAATTTGTTTTCTTTTCTCTTTTTCTTTCTGTCCATAAGTTTTTTACCGCAATACGTAGTATCGCATTACGTGGTACTGTAACTATATATCTATACATTACTGATCCCTAGTGTCAGATGTAAAATAATAAACCAGTACTTTTGCGCGTTATCGCTTGTAACCTGTGTTTGTCATTTCGTATGAACAATATGTAGTACCAGCCTCGCTCACGAAGGCGCGCACAGTAAATAATAAATCTACAGATGTACAACCAGTTTTGTTAACTAACATCTCCAACGGAATGCCAAACATGGCAAGATTATACTCTTTCAAAACGAAAACAAAAAGAATGCAGATTTATTTAAATATTACGACAAATAGTCATCTCTAGCTTTGTTCTTACTTGCTGGTGACACTATTATGCTGAACACTTTCAAGAAGAAAAGACAGTAACAGAAAATAATGAAGTAACAACACAATTTAGTGTCTTTGTGGTTATCTTTGTACATCTCGCCATGCATGGATCAATGTAAAAGAAATATTAATTTTCCTTTAGAAAGCTAAACATCGCCAGTGTACATTAAAGTTAAAACACATCATATTTATTTTCATTCTTGCTAACGACTTGGCTTTATTCCAAAGATACAAACACACATACACACACAAAACAACATTCTTTCTTTGCGGTGATTACCCTCTTCACACAACTTTTCTCAAACAAAAACCATATCAGAGTGCATGTTAACTGAATCGTAATAATTAGTATCATGCAAGACTAACACTTGGAATATCTGGTCTCTCGTTATGTCTCTGCTTTCTCGTCATGGCTGTAGAGCGACGGAACGCAGAACACTTGTAGAAATTGTGGGTGTAACCTGAAGCCCAGTGTTAAAAGATATGTCAATTGTAGCATATTTCACACACTCAGCTTACATAACACACCTGGACACTTGCAGGTACACTTGGATGTTAGTAAGCAAACACACACACACATATGAATAATTATGCTCCCCTCCCCCAACGGGAATGCTGTAAATGAAACATGTCGTCACAGCAAACAGAAACAACAGAAGCAAATGCTAACCCTAACCCTAACCCTCACCCTCACCATTCATCATATAACACTTATATGACTCACCATTCATCATATAACACTGACAGTGACTCACCATTCATCATATAACACTGACAGTGACTCACCATTCATCATATAACACTGACAGTGACTCACCATTCATCATATAACACTGACAGTGACTCACCATTCATCATATAACACTGACAGTGACTCACCATTCATCATATAACACTGACAGTGACTCACCATTCATCATATAACACTTACAGTGACTCACCATTCATCATATAACACTTACAGTGACTCACCATTCATCATATAACACTGACAGTGACTCACCATTCATCATATAACACTTACAGTGACTCACCATTCATCATATAACACTGACAGTGACTCACCATTCATCATATAACACTTACAGTGACTCACCATTCATCATATAACACTGACAGTGACTCACCATTCATCATATAACACTTACAGTGACTCACCATTCATCATATAACACTGACAGTGACTCACCATTCATCATATAACACTTACAGTGACTCACCATTCATCATATAACACTGACAGTGACTCACCATTCATCATATAACACTTACAGTGACTCACCATTCATCATATAACACTGACAGTGACTCACCATTCATCATATAACACTGACAGTGACTCACCATTCATCATATAACACTTATATGACTCACCATTCATCATATAACACTGACAGTGACTCACCATTCATCATATAACACTGACAGTGACTCACCATTCATCATATAACACTTATATGACTCACCATTCATCATATAAC